>NW_006408550.1:21546385-21547939 GCF_000296735.1 Chrysochloris asiatica | reverse complement strand
ATGCTGGGTAAGGTGGAGGATCATAGAAAAAGAGGAAGATCTCTAATGAGATGGATTGGCCAGGTGGCATCATTGATGGACTCAAGTGTGGCAGTGGTGGTGAGGTTGGCCCAGGATCGGACATTGTTTCGTTCTGCTGTGCACGGGGTTGCTGTGAGTCGGTTCCGACTCGATGGCACCTGACAACATAGAGTTTCCTAGGAGAATCTGGTGAACTTGAACTTGCAGACTTGGAGGTTCAAAGCGACTTTGCAGTCCAGCGCATTAGCTCACAGCACCATACTGTTACTGAATGTTCCACAGGAATTCAGCTGGACTTCTAGCAAGGAGTCGCAGATTCTGATGAGGTGTTGGGACACAGGACTGAACAAGACCACATGAGTGTGAGAAAGCAGGTTTAATAGAAAACAAAGTACACTGAATAGGCGAAAACGTCTGTCTCTGGAAACTAGTGAGACAAATGTCGATCATGGCTGTCTAGGGGTATTCTTTAAAATGTCCACCTCTGACATTCTCATAGCTCATAGGCTTATCTTCTTTCTGTCTCTTTATTTAGTTCTCTTCTTCTACCTCTAGTTTGGTGGTTACCACACGATAGGATTGAGGGGTGTTGGTCTGTTCCTCCTCCTTCCTTACATCCTGTTCTATCAATACCAGGACTCCATAAACACCTTAGTCAAATTCAAATTGCATTTTAAAATCTTAGTAAAAACATTGACTAGAAAATCCTTTGAGGTGGTAAAGCACAGCCAGATTCTCCCAGATCATGTTTATCACCAACAATAGAAATTCTGGCAAAGGCATTCTTGAGGAAATGAAATAGTGCAAGAAAGTGAGGATACCATGCTAATGTGCGAGACAACACCCCAGGGAGTCAGAAGGAGAAAAAGAAGAACTCTTCCTTAAAATCAACTGAGGGGAGACTATACTGCTACCATGACTTTCTGATGCCAAAATACCTCTGTGTCCTGTATTTATGTATGATTTTCCTTTGCCTAGGAGAGACAGAGCCAATGATCCTGAAGGAGGAAGTCCAAGGTGCATTGAAGGAATCGGCAAAGAACAAGGCACCAGGAACCAATGGAATAAAAATTGAAATCTCTCAAGAAAGTGAGGTGGCACAGGAAGCACTCACTCATCTCTGCCAAGAAATTTGGAAGACAACTCTCTGACCAACTGATTGGAAGAGATCCATATTTGTGCCCATTCCAAAGAGAGGTGACCCAACAGAAAGCAGAAATCATTGGACAATCTCTTTGATATCCCATGAAAGTAAAGTTTTGCTAAAGGTAATACAGAACCAGCTACAGTCATACATTGACAGAGAACTTCCAGAGATTCAAGCCGGATTCAGAGGAAGCCGTGGAACGAGGGATATCATTCTTGGCTGAAACCAGAGAATATCAGAAACATGTTTACCTATGCTTTATTGACTACGCAAAGGCTTTCAATTGTGTGGATCATGACAAGCTATGGACAACATTGTGAAGTATAAGTATTCTGGAACACTTAATTGTGCTCATGAGGAATCTGTACTTGGACCAAGAAGCAGTT
>NW_006408550.1:21541132-21542609 GCF_000296735.1 Chrysochloris asiatica | reverse complement strand
ACAGTGACTCTGTGTATTTCTTCCATCTTGTCTTGATGCTTTCTGCATCATTCAATAATTCTCCCAGAGAATCTTTCAACAATGAAAGTCGAGTCTTGAATTTTTTCTTCAGTTCCCCAGCTTAAGAAATGCTGAGCGTGTTCTTACTTTTTGGTTTTTTGATTCCAGTTGTTTGCACATTTTGTTGTAATATTTGGCTTTGTCTTCTTGAGCTGATCTTTGAAATTTTGTGTTCAACTCTTAGACCTCATCATTTCTTCCATTTGCTTTAGCATCTCTACATTGGTGAGCAAGCTTCAGTGTCTCTTCTGACATCCATTTGACCTTTTCCTTCTTTCTTGTCTTCTCAATGACTTTTTACTTTCTTCATGTATGATGTTCTTGATGTCATCCTACAACTCTTCTGGTCTTCGGTCTTTAGTGTTCAATGTATCAAATCTGTTCTTCAGATGATCTCTAAATTCAGGTGGGATATATTCAAGGTCATAATTTGGCTCTTGTGGACTTGTTTTCATTTTCTTCAGCTTCAGTTTGAATTTGTATATGAGTAATTGATGGTCTGTTCCACAGTCTGCCCCTGGCCTTGTTTTCACTGATTATATGGAGCTTTTCCATCATCTCTTTTTGCAGATGTAGTCAATTTGATTTCTATATATTCCATCTGGTGAGGTCCATGTGTATAGTCATCTCTTATGCTGTCCAATCATTGGTTTTGCAGAATTCTATCATGAGTTCACCAGCATCATTTCTATCACCAAGGCCATATTTTACAACTACTGATCCTCCCTTTTTGCTCCCAACCTTTGCATTCCAATCACCAGTAATGATCAATACATGCTGTTTGCATGTTTGATCAATTTCAGATTGAAGAAGTTGGTAGAATTCTTCTATTTCATCCTCACTAGCTTTAGTGATTGGTGCATAAATTTGAATAATAGTGGTATTAACTAGGCTTCCCTGTAGGCACATGGATATTATCCTATCACAGACGGTGTTGTGCCTCATGACTGATCTGGATATGTTCTTTTTGACGATGAATACAACACCACTGCTCTTCAATTTGTCGTTTCCGGCATGGTAAACCCTGTGGTTGTCAGATTCAAAATGGCTAATACCAGTCCATTTCAACTCACTAATGCCTAAGATATCGATGTTTATGTGTTCCATTTCATCTTTGACAACTTTCGATTTTCCCAGATTCAGACTTCGTACATTCCATGTTCTGATTTTCAGTGGATGTTTACATTTGTTGCTTTTCATTTTGAGTTGTTTCCCATCAGCAAATGAAGGGCCCATAGGAATTTCTCCCACAGGCTTTACTCCATTCGCGATATCAAGGTCAACTCTAATTTGAGGAGGTAGCTCTTCCCCAGTCGCATTTTGAGTGCCTTCCAACCTGAGAGGCTCATTTTCTGGCACTATATCTGACAGTGTTTCTCTGCTATTCATAAGGTTTTCAGTGACTAAATATTCAGAA
>NW_006408550.1:21534227-21541032 GCF_000296735.1 Chrysochloris asiatica | reverse complement strand
ATATATATAATGTGTGTGTATGTATCATTGCTGTTGTTAGATGCCATCGAGTCAGTTACTACTCATAGCAACCTTATGCACAACAAAACAAAACATTGCCCAGTCCTGTGCCAACCTCATAATTGTTTTTACCCTTGAGCCCAATGCTGTTGCCACTGTGCCAGTCTATTTCATTGGGGTCTGCCTCTTTTTTCCTGACCATCCACTTTACCAAACATGATGTCCTTCTCCAGGGACTGGTCCCTCCTGATAATATGTCTATAGTATGAGAAACGAAGTCTGGCCATCTTGGCTTCAAGGAGCATTCATTCCAGTTGTACTTCTTCCAAGACAGATTTGTTTGTTCTTGTTGCAGTCCAAGGTACCTTTAATATTCTTATTCAACACCATAACTTAATTGCATCAAATCTTCTACTGGCTTCTTTATTTTTTGTCAACTTTTACATGCATATGTGACTATTGAAAGTACCATGGCTTGGGTCAGGCGTACCTTAGTCCTCAAACTGACATCTTTGCACTTGAACACTTCAAAAAGATCTTGTGCAGATGATTTGCAAATGCAATACATCATTTGATTTCTTGACTGTTACTTCCCTAAGTGTTGATGGTAGCTCCAATAAAAATGAAGTCTTTGGCAGCTTCAACCTTTTCTCCATTTATATGGGTATTGTTTATAGTCCAATGATGAGGATTTTTGTTTTCTTTACACTGAGATGCAACCCATACCAAATGGCTGTGGTCTGTGATCTTCATCAGTACCTTAAGTCCTCTTTGCTTTCAGCAAACAAGGTTGTATCATTTGCATATTACAGGTTTTTCATGAGTCTACTTCCAATCCTGATGCCACATTCTTCTACATATAATCCAGCTTCTTGGTTTATTTGTTCAGCATACAGATTGGATAAGATTGGTGAAAAAATACATCCTTGGCACACACCATTCTTTATTTTAAAACATTCAATGTCTCCTTGTTCTATATGAATGACTGCCTCTTGGTCTATGTACAGGTTCCTCATGAGTACAATTAAGAATACTCATTCTCTGCAATGTTGTCCATAGCTTTTCATGATCCACAGTGGAGAAAAGAGAAAAAGAGAGATTTATAAACAAGAAATGGCTTACACAGTTGTAGAGGTAGACAAGTTCCAATTTCATGGTTCAGCTGTCAGGCTGAAATCTTCTCCTGACTCATGTAGCTGCAGGAGCTGATAAACCCAAGACTGACAGGTCAGATAGCGGGCTTCTGGCTGCAGAGGAAAATGAATCCAAGGCTGGCAGGTAAGATGGCGTGCCACAAGGGCTCTCAGGATTTTCAGTCAATACAACAGGCCACTGTCTCAAGTCAAAAGAATTGGAAGTCACATGACAAGCCAGATGCAGGATCCAGACCCAGCAAGCCCAGGAAGTGCATTCATCTGGTTCTTGATATGGCTCTAGGTTCTGCTGCTACCAAGTTTCTGGCACTTCTTTGCTTCTCTGGTGCCACAGCATTCTGTCCCTGAGATAACAGGGTTCAGTGTGCAGGGAGCTCAGGATCCAAAGGACAGGCTACACTTCTGGTTCGTCTTCTTCCATGATGGCAATAAGATCCCGCATCCTGTTTCAAAGATGGCTCATTTTTACCCAGCTGGATGGCAAAATTAGTCATGTTATCACTCATAACTTTATTATATAGTCCTTTCAACAGCATTCCTCACCTTTTCCTATCCAGACTAATCAGGAAAAATCTCTTGATAGAAGTTACAAAGACTTTGGGTAGAAGAGACATTAAAGAGTCCATTGCACCACAAGTAGTAAGACCACCTAACTTTGGGCTTTGTATTCTTTTGAAGAATTTAGTCACTTTTGGAATATAAACTGCAAGGGCCAGACTAGGTACTACGTTTAGGATAAATCAGTAACTATTTTAATTGTCTTCAAGACAATGCTGTATAAAAATTATTCCTGATAACAAATTGTTTATCAGCTTTGTTCCAACCCTTTTTTTTTCTTTCTTTTTTTTTTTAACATGGTAATTCCAATAAATTTTGGTATGAGAGTCTCAACATACTTTCATCTTTGGAGCATTTTTAACACTGAAGTCAAAATGCTACCACCATTTCAAATCATATATTCAATAAACTTTAATCAGCTGTCATTGTTCGTTTAACATGATTTTTATTTTAACAATATATACACACACATGGTCACTATGTGCAAATGGAGGACAATCACATCAGAACCATATATATGAGGGTAAAGAATAATGTTACTAGGTTTCCAATTAATACATGCACATGTTTATTACAACTAAAACATGCTTAAACATGTCTCTGTGATCGGTGGATAGCCACAGACAAGTTCTCTCAGCAACACACTTGTTTTAGTCTCATTTGAGTACCTTCAAAAAAGTATACTCATGGTAGAGCCTTGTGCCCCCATGGCCACCTGCATGGCTGCCATGCTGCGACGGCCACCATAGCCCGCTGCCCTGAAGCCACTGCCACTGCTACTGTCGCCGCTATCTCTAGACCAGTTGTTTGATTAGGCCACAGTCTTCAATGAGTAAACACATTCCTCCGTTTTGTGGCATTCTTGGTCACACATTTACGGAGTTTCTGAAGGGCAGTGGAGATTACTGCCAGGTACAGCAAGACTGCTATGCAGACAAGTGGACTGTAGAAATTTATTACTACTCCACCAAGAAGCCCCCATAAGAGCAGTTAACCCAGACACAGAAGGGTTGAATTGAAATCCCCAGAGCAATTTTCAAGAGTTCTGACCTGAATGAGGTAAACCTCAGTGCACTTCCTTTCTATTGCCTCAGTATTACTGGATTGTAGAATTGCTGCTTCTTGTTAGGAGGTTCATTTCATTTCCCATTCCTCCCAACACCAGACTGAAAGTACTGAGAACTGCAAGTGGAGTCTTTTGAAGTAGACTTCAGTTTCTTTACATCATTTCTGTATTCACTTTTTAAAATTCTTTCATAACCCTGTTGAATTTTTAAAACGAAATCAACATGTCTCAAATGAACCATCCAGCTCCCGTGGAAGTCACACACAAGAACAGGGGATTTCTTATTATACATAATCCAACCAATGTGACCTTAAATAAATGTTTAGAGGAACTTAAGAAGTATGGACTTAATACAATAGTAAGAGTATGTGACTCAACTTATGACAGTGCTCTTGTGGAACAAGAAGGCATCTGTGTTCTTGATTGGCCTTTTGATGATGGTGCACCACCATCCAATCAGATTGTTGACGACTGGTTAAGTCTTGTAAGCATTAAATTTCGTAAAGAACATGGTTGTTGTATTGCTGTCCATTGTGTTGTAGGACTTGGGAGAGCTCCAATGCTGGTTGCCTTAGCATTAATTGAAGGTGGAATGAAATCTGAAAATGCTGTATGGTTCATAAGACAAAAGCGACATGGAGCTTTTAATAGCAAGCAACTTTTGTATTTGGAGAAGTATCATCCTAAAATGCTTTTGCACTTCAAAGATGCCAGTGGTCATAGAAACAACTGGTACATTCACTACAATGGGTGCCTGATGGCATTACTTTGGAAGTGGAACTTGAGACAGGAACTAATTTTTCATGCATATTTACCAACATGTTGTTGTTGTTAAGTGCTATTGAGTCAATTCCGACCAATAGTAACCCTATATAAGGTTTCCAAGGAGCAGTTGGTGAGTTTGAACCACCGACTTTGCAGTTTAAACGACTTGACAGTCTGACGCGTTAGCCCACAACACTACACCAGGACTCCAATAAAGCTTCCCTAGGCTTTATTGAAAGCAGCTTTGCCAGGCTACAAGCTTGACAGAATTGCAGTCAGCCTATCTGGACATTTCGCAAAGGTTTCTTACTCTTCAGCATTTAAAATGTTCTTATCATTTGTGCCAGTTGACCTTTCTTGAAATCATGCAGTATCCTTGTAAGACTTTAAATATATCCCCATGTCAGAATCTTATCAATATATAAGAAATTTAGCATGATTAAGTGCCAAAATACCCAGCACAATATGTGTATATTTTTAGCATCATGCAGAACTAATAAATCCCAGCAACTATGAACACTAGACCTTTATGAGATTTATTCCTTCAATCATTTCAAACTTTGAAGATTGAACCCATATGGTTATTTGCCTGCTCGGATTCTGTTTATATCTCCCCCATTTGTACCAGTATACAACAGGTTTACTCAATTGCTGATTTTTTAAAAAAAAATCAAATCTTAACAATGATTATTTAATGTCTTTCTATAAATTTCATTTTGAAAAAACCTACATTGTACAGAAGCACATGTCTTTAATGTCTCCAGACCAAAAAAAAAAAAAAAAAGGCTTACGGCTTACTTTTAATTTAATGTTTGCACTTAGGAGGTGTGAAACTTAACAGGGAGGAAACTATTAAATTTTTAATGAAAATGTTGCCTTTTTCTTGTGTAGAACATGTAGAATATACTCTTTGATTTAGTAAATATTTTTTAAGAGGTACAAATGCTTTGTTATTATAGCTAAAACTATTGTTAATCATGCAATTTTTAAATCTTTGTGATTTTTTTTGCTCAACAATTGGAAATAGTTTACCAACTTTGTTTGAAGTGTGATTTCTTTTTTCTCTTTTCTAATCTCTTCCAAAAACAAAAGTGGATTTCTGCTAATGAATAGAGCACACTCTAATTTTTATATGCCTTTTGAGCTGTATAACTTAATATTTGGATACTTGATAATGTGTTTTATTATATAATTGGTAAAATAGTGATGTGTATTAATGTTAGTTCAACCATATATTTATACTGTCTGGGAATGTGTGGTTATATTTCTGTGGGAGAAATAATTTTTCAGTTTTTACCAGCTTGTAAAAACCTACAAGAGCTTAAATATCTAAATAAATGATGAAATGTAAACAAATTAAAAAAAAAAAAAAAAAGGATACTCTTTGTGTCATAGAATAAAATAATTTTGAGGTCAGGGCTAATATCAAATTTTAAACAAAACTCAAGTGAATATCTTACCAAATCATTTAAGCTTTGTGACAAATTTAAAAGCACGTTGCCCCTTAAGAAACAGTAGTTTTTAGATGACTCACATGTCTTTAGGAAGGTCAGGAAGACCTTTAAGATGAGTTAAGAGAGGCAAGACCATCAACTTCAATGAATGAAGATACTGTGGATAAAGACCAGAAAATGGTGGAGTAAGACTGTAGTTACCAATGATGTGATAGTTACTAAAGTGGGAATTTCACATGTTTTAGCATTTTCCATTTTAAGCAAGTACCTTGGCCTTAGCAAGCTGTTGGCTGATAGATGCCAAAGAACTGATCTTTTCATCTGTCTTTAAGAAAGATCAAAGCTAATAAAGATAGTTTACGGAATAAATTGTAACCAGGAACAAATCTTAGATTTACCAAGATGATCCAGAGAGCAAAGTCAAGTCAAAACAGTGGCTTTGGAGGGGGTCTGCTGGGTCAGTAAAATTCAAGGCAGAGAGGTCAACTCAGAAGGTTATGGTGTCTGGTGGGATTCCAAAGGGTCATTTTGGTATGTTTTCTTCATGGATAGAGGATGATCAGGGGGCTTATTTGGAATAACTTTTAATCAATGAAGTGAATAGAGTTAAGTGTTTATAAAAATTATATTCTAGACTGCTTTAGAAGCCTTAAAGGGCCAGGAACCAAGCACAGGTTTTTTGTCTTTGTTTTTGTTTTGAAACCTTTTCTTGTGAATTGAGTGATGGTTTACAGAGCAGATCATCAGTTTTACTTTCAACAGATCATATGTGTCTTTCATTTCAATGATTGCAAATCCTTCCACAGAACATTCCTTATCCCAGTTCCTCCCTATGATTCTTTTTCCATTCAGCTATCTTTTCCCACACTTCTGAATGTTTTTCTTAGTTAAATGCTGCCATTTTCATCTTAAATGGTTGACCATTCCATGGTTTTCATACCTCTCTAGTGTTGTGACCCTTGCTATGTACTATCTACTACTTGGCTGGAAGTTAAGCCATGAAGTTGAGTTCAGTTCCAGACCTGAAGTCTGATCGAGATCCATGCACAGTTCTTGATAGGCTCATAGAGCTGGAGAAGAGGTGAGAGCTCCACAGAGAATAGGCAGAACACTTGGGTAAGCTCAGAGTGAACTGAAGATCTATGCCACCACACATCACAGTAACTACTAAAGGTGAATGTTTGAGAAGCATAATTTAAAAAAGCCATTCATCAGGCTGATAGGATAGTAAAACTCAGATGCTGCCATCAGAGCGGTTAACAATGACAATGTTGTTGTTTTCAAGTGCCGTTGAGTTGGTTCCTACTCATAGCAACCCTGTATAGAGTTTCAAAGGAGCAGTTGATGGGTTTGAAAAACCAACCTTGTGGTTAGTTGTTGTTGTTTGGTGCCATCGAGTTGGTACTGACTCATAGCACAGCAGAATGAAACACTGCTCGATCCTGGGCCAACCTCACTACTGTGGCCGTGCTTGAGTCCATCGATGCTGCCACTTGGCCAATCCATCTCGTTGGGGGTTTTCCTCTTATTCTCTGACCCTCCACCTTACCAAACAGAATATCTTTCTCCAGCGACTGGTCCCTCCAGACAGTATGTCCAAAGTATGAGAGATGAAGTTTGGCCATCTTGGCCTCCAAAAAGCACTCTAGCTGCACTTCTTCCAAAACAGATCTATTGGTTCTTTTGTCAGTCCATGGCACTTTCAGTATTCTCCCCCAACACTATAACTCAAAGGCATCAATTCTTCTACAATCTTCCTTATTCACTGTCCAGCTTTCGCATGCATATGAGGTTATTGAAAATACCAT
>NW_006408550.1:21517202-21531822 GCF_000296735.1 Chrysochloris asiatica | reverse complement strand
GCCTTCCAACCTGAGAGGCTCATTTTCTGGCACTATATCTGACAGTGTTTCTCTGCTATTCATAAGGTTTTCAGTGACTAAATATTCAGAAGCAGTTTGTCACTCTTTCTTCCTAGTCTGTCTTTTTCTGGAAGCTCATCTGAAACCTGTCCACCATGGGTGAGTCTGCTGGTATTTAAAATACCGGTGGCATAGCTTTCAGAATCACAGCAACTCACAAGCCACCACAGTATGACAAACTGACAGACAAGTGGTTTTAAGTGGAAACTGTCACTTTAAATTTCGAGATCTGTGTGCATGCGTAGTAGAACCCTCAAGGAGTGGGGGTGGGGTGTCCATTAGCTCAGGCATCCCCTCCAGTCACCAAAATGGAGGTGCATAAACTGTGAGAGACCAATGAACAGATATTAAAAAAAAAAAAAAGCATGTCCACACTTGTATTTCCTCGGTTCTGTCAGGCATTCATGACTGCTCTGATCCTTCTCATGTTTGGTCTCTCCCAAGATGGTGGCTCCGGAAATAGCTGAGCATCTTAAATTAGAAAGCAATGGATTGCTTGATTCTGCTCCAAATTCCCCTAGCTGTAAGCTTTCCAATCTTCTAAATATAGTGGATAACTGTAAATGTTCCCTATATAAGATAATGAACTGTGTATTTATGATTTGTTATTTGCTGTGCAATAAAACCTTCCAAGTAGAATATAGTGATTGGCAGTCTTATCAAAACCTACAGAAGCAAAGAAAATGGTATTGCTAAATCAGGACATGTATTGTGAGTTGGCTAATGGGAGTGAGGATGATGATCTCTGCTTGTTTTATTTAGTTTCGTTTGTTTTTACAATAGAAACTCTCTTGCCCAATAAAAGATGACACATGTTAACAAGAGTTAGATAGGGTGAAAGATGCAGAAAATGACACAATGCAATATGTTTTCTGTGTGTGGAGCTGTGGTACCTTGAATGTGCTTGATATGGCTATGCTGTCCAATGTCTTCTAAATTCCCACCAAGTGTTTGTGTGCTACCATGAAGTAAGGTGGACAGGACTCTAAGGCTGGGATTGGTTAGTTTTGCCATCCTGCTAGGTTGAAAAGGAGCCATCTCAGTAACAGAAATGGATGATCTCATGATGATCAAGAAGGAGGTGCATGAGTTGAGTGTGAAACCCTACCTAGTAAAACAATGGCAGAGGAGGTGTCATGGAGAGACTGAGCTGCTGCAGTCTCTAGGCCCATGGAATGAGTAAAGCTGAGTGCCTACAGGCAGAAAACTGGCTTTCAGAACATGTCCTTTGGGCATTCACTGACTGTCTAAAAGAGCTTTGAAACGTTTGCCAGTGAAGAGTAGAGGCCAAGGGTCATATGACTGGCAAGCTGAAGACAAAAGTGAGGCATGTGTGCAGTATGGCAGAGGTGTTCCTGATTGGAGAAGCACTGCGTCCTGAGTTGTTTTTTGATCCTGAATTTTACCTTGGTCACTCCCTTAATAATCCCCATAATCATTATCATTACAATGGATTAGAGCACCCAGATGTGAAGCAGAGAGTGCTGGGAGGGGCGGAGCTTGGTGTCGGAATAGGGTAAAGAAGATTGTAGGATGGAGGTATGTCTGACCTCCACTTCACAGGAATCAGCTTTGGGCTAATTTTGAGTTTGATTCTCTCTTCTCATTGTGAAGTCAGAGGAAGTCAGACATGGCTCCCACATGGATTCTGTAGGAGGTAAATGGCTTGGGAAGGCATGAAGCTATGGGCTAGATATTATTGTGGTTGTTGTTGTTATTGTTAAGTGTCCTCATGTTGGTTCAGACTCACAGCAGTGTTGTATAGGGCTTATGAGGAGTGACTGGTGGGTTTGAATCACTGACCTTGTAGTTAGCAGTACAGGACTTATCCTACATCATCATAAAGGAGTGAAACAGGCTAGACAGTAATTTCCAACAGGTATACATTGGATCAGCAGTGTCATATTCGTACATGCATAGGCATCTATTTAACGTGCTGAAAAGTCATGGGTATGCCTGACCTCATGTACTGGAACTCCCTTTGCAGCCCTGACTTACAAGAAGAGACGTAAGAGACATTTTCTAGTGGACATTTAACTGGAAACATATATAGACTTATTTCTTTGGCAAATATAACAAAAGGATTTATTTCAAATAGCCAAAGAATTTTATTGTATATAGTTAATTTTAGCAACCTATTTAAACATTTGATCTTTTCCTGAAAGAAATATTTTCACTCTTCATGTACAGGAATAGGCCTATCATTTTTATTTTAAATATGTATCTTCCTGTTCCCATCACACTCCACAAAAGCCTCAGGCTTGCAGATGAGCCTAAAGAAGCCTTTAATGGCTATTTTAACACTGAAAAACAACTTCAATGTTAGCCCCCTTAAAAAAGTCAAATCTGTGACCACGAATAAGAATATCACCAACTGTCAGTATATAGTTAACACACATCTTTGAGCTTAGAAATGTGAGCAAGAATCTAGGTCTTGAGTCTTTAGAATCATTAGGTGTATATATTTAAAACAAAACAAACAAAAAATCTTTATAGGACCAGGAATGTACTTCTTGTTGTTGGGTGCCATCGAGTTGGTTCTTACTCATAGAAACTATGCACAACAGAACGAAACACTGCCCAGTCCTGGGCCATCCTCACAATTGTTGTGTTTGAACCCATTATTGTCGCCACTGTGTCAATCCAGCTCATTAAGGGTCTTCCTCTTTTGAGATGATCCTCCACTTTACCAAGCATGATGTCTTCCAGGAAACGGTCTCTTCTGATAGCACGTCCAAAATATGAGAGACAAAGTCTCACCATCCTCGCTCTATGAAGCATTCTGCTTGTACTTTTCTAAGACAGATTTGTTTGTTCTTCTGGCAGTCCACAATATTTTCAATATTCTTCACCAATACCATAATTCAAATGTAGTAAGTCAAAAAGTATTGCTACAAAATCATAAGCACCTTTAATTTACAAAACTCAGAATATGAAGTTACTGGTTTTTTGTTTTTGTTTTTGTTTCTTTTTTTTTTTTTAAACATTATCTTCCATTTAGGTCAAGATGAAGAGGTTTCCAAAAAAATTCATGGAAAAAAGGAATTACAACATAATGGAATTTTTCCATGAAGTTTTTGAAGCTCCCTCCTACACGTCTGATATTGGTGTTTACACTCTGTCACTTCCCCAAAGAACTCTGTGCTCCTCAATACACCCCATGTCCAAAAAGCACTTTTGATCTCCAGGACAGACTCTTATATGTTCCTTTTGAGTTTGGGGAACAAAAAGAAATCTGAAGGGGCAAGATGCAGCTGTTGGGTAAGATTTCTCGATGAAATTTGGATAACTCTTGCTACCTTCAAAGAATAAACAGGTACATTGTCATTGTGGAAAACAAATTCTGGACTCACCTTTTTTTGGTCCATAAGGTCGGCAGTTCAAATTCACTAGCTGCTCTTCAGAAACTCTATACAGGGTCACTGAGTCGCAACAACCTGACGGCGCATAATAAAAACAATTTCACCAATGCAATTTTCATTTTCTAAAACTTCTTGATAATAATTCCCCACGATCATCTTGTGTCCTTTGATAGCATCTATCAAGATTATCTCTTTGGAGACCCCAAGCATAGTTTCCCTAACCTTTTGAGCTGATCTCTGTGCACTGAACTTTACTGGATCAATGGATCCTCACAGAAGCCACTATTTTTTATTTTTTTAATGTTTTATTGTGAATTATGTGATAGTTTACATGGGAGAACATTAGCTTTACATCCTATCATATATCGTTTCATTGCCATAGTTACAATCCCTTCTATGCATAATCAACCAACCAAAGGGTATACCCTGCAAGCCTGTCCCCTGGTCATCAGCACACAGTCCCTCTCCATCTCTAGGTCTAGAGTCCCCAGATGCTCTTTCCATGTCATCATCTCTGCCTCCATCTCTGGCGTCACTGTTTCTCTGGGTAGGGTCCCATACTCTGCTCTTTTCCCTTGACAGTCCCAGGGACCTCTGCTTCTAGACAGCAAAGTCAATCTCTTCCCTCCTTTTGCTACAAAACATCTACCTTTACATTTCCAATCCTCACAGTCAGTCCTGATAACAATTACTTACTATTGTATCACAAGGGACCTATCCCCATTTCCTTTCATCAGCCCTGCCCAGACAGATTGGATACTATTCAGTGGAGATTCTACCGTCCTCCACGTCCTCTGGATCTAGGCTCCCACTTGAAAGCTTGTAAGCCAGTCACTTCTTGCCTTTGGCTAGCCGTTGTCCAAGTTGCCCATCCCTATCTACACTGTGTATGGAGGGGGCGGGAATGATCCTCGCTATAAAGATTTGTTCCCTCTTTTGAGCTACTGCATCCATAGGTGTAGGTCAAGTTCATCAAATTGTATCACGTTACTCTTTTTTTCCTCTTCTTTCTTCTTCTAGTTGAGCTCTGATCATCCAGTCATTGAAACCAGGTCACGTGGGTATTATCTGCAAGTATGAGTGCTCTTATGCATATGTCCTATTTTATCAGAGGGATGCTTCACTCTCCACTCTAGTCCTCTAGTGGCTATGTCACTGACTCTGGACACAAGAGTCCCCAGGTCTTGCCACACTGCTTGCCAACCAGGTCTCCACCTGGGTTCACAGGAGTCTATTGAACATTGTAGGGCTTAGCTCACAGCTTCATTGCTGTTTTTTCCTTACTTCCCCTTATTGGTGATGAATGTGGTCACCAGCAGAACGCATGTCTGCTCGTGTATTCCCACTGAGTTTTAGTCATGGAAGGGGGTTTGCTCTGAGGGGACCCGGCCACTTGCCTTGATGTCTCCTGGGGGAGCAACTTGCTCGTTCTTGTAGTAGTTAGTCAGACTGCCTATATTGTTTTGTGTTTTTCCTGTAGGTCTTTCTTTCAAGAAGTATCTTCTTTCTTCTAGCCGTTCCAGGCTGGTCTGCTTGTCCTTTCCAGTGGAAATTTCCCACCTCAGAAAATTCTGGATGGGATTCAGGATTCCACCTATGGTCTTATGTAATGCAGGAGCTCTGCAGGAAACCTCCTTCACTGGGCACATTGTAACCCCATTTTAGGTATTCCAATCAGTTATAGGCAGAAGATGGACTTAAAAGCTTTCTATGGAGACATTTCTAGCTGTTCCTTTCTCTCTCTCTCTCAAGTGTCTATTTTATAATGGTATGCTAGGGAAACCAAGATTCAAAAGACAGCCCAACATCTTACATTATTTCCCACATTTTGCTCAGTTCAACCATATCTCAATCCCTGTGTCCCAGGGCCCTGTTGTTCCAAGGTTGTGCATACATCTTTATGTCTGTCCCACTTAGCCCATACAAATGTGCCTAATTGTTTTCCCATCTGCCTTGTTCTTCCATTCCCCTCCCCCTTCATATCTATTGCCTCCTTATCTAACAAACAAACTATCCTGTGTCTATTCCCTACCCTGTGCTCCACCTTCCCCTCTTACCCTTAACCCCACCCCACACATCCCAGTAACCAGCAAAGAACACCTGCCTCATTAGTATGGGTTGTTTTACTTAGTCTTTTACAGTAGTGGTCCTATGCAATATTTCTCCTTTTGCAACTGACTAATTTCACTTAGCATAATGTTCTCAAGGTTCATCCATATTATGTGATAACTTACAGCTTCCTTGTTGATCTTCAAGGTAACATAATATCCCATTGTGTGTATGTACCATGGTTTGTTAATCCATTCTTCCATTGATGGGCACTTAGGCTGTCTCCATCTTTTTGATATTGTAAATAGTGCTGCTGTGAACATTGGTGTGCATATATCTACTTGTGTTATGGCTCATATTTCTTGTGGGTAAATACCAAGCAGAAGAATTCCTGGATCATAAGGTATTTCGATTTCCAATCTTCTCAGAAAGTGCCATATTGCTTTCCAGAGTGGTTGGACCATGTTGTAATCCCACCAGCAATGCAGGCGTATCCCAGTCTCTCCACATCCTCAGCAGCATTTATTGTCCTCTACTTTTTTGATCTTTGCTGTTATTGGTGGTGTGAGATGATATCTCATTGTTGTTTTGATTTGCATCTCTCTAATGGCTAGTGATTTGAACATTTCTTCATATGTTTGTTGGCTGCCTGGATCTCATCCTTGGTGAAGTGTCTGTTCATATCCTGTGACCATTTTTTAATTGGGTTATTTGTCTTTTTCTTGTAGAAGTGTTGTAGTTTCCTATCTATTTTAGAAATGAGTCCCTTGTCTGATATGTTGTTATAAAAGATATTTTCCCATTCTGTGGGTTCCCTTTTTACTCTGCTGGTGACGTTTTTTGATACACATAAGTTTTTAATTTTTACTATGTCCCAATCATCTATTTTGTCTACTTTTGTTTGTGTAGTTTTCAAAATGATTGGTAGTCTATGTATTCCATGAAATAGTGCCCTCACAGTCGTCCTGATTTTTTCCTTGATGGCCTTCATAATTCTGGGATTCACATTTAGGTCTTTAATCAATGCTGTGTTGGTTTTTGTATAAGGTGTGAAGTAAAGGTCTTGTTTCAATCTTTTGCATATCGCTTTCCAGTTCTGCCAGCACTATCTGTTGAAGAGACTATCAACTCCCCCTGCGATATATTTAGGTACTTTGTCAAAAATCAGTTGGCTGTATATGGATGGGTTAATTTCTGGATTCACGATTCTGTTCCATTGATCAATATATCTTTCATTGTACCAGGACCAGGCCATTTTGACCACTGTAGCCATGTAATAAATTTTGAAGTCTGGGAGTGAGAGCTTCCAACCTTATTTTTCTTCTTAAGCAGTACTTTACTTAACGTAGGGCTCTTTCCTTTCTATATAGAGTTTGTAATAATTTTTTCCATGTCTTTGAAGAATGTCAATGGAATCTGGCTTGGGATTGCATTATATGGGTAAATTGCCTTGAGTAGCATTGACATTTTCATAATGTTAATTCTTCCTATCCAGGAGCATGGTACATTCTTCCATTTTTGTAAGTCTCTTTTGGTTTCTTGTAGTAGTGTTCTGTAATTTTCTTTCTATAGGTCCTTTGTTTCTCTGGTTACATTTATTCCTACATATTTCATCCTTAGTACAACTATTGTAAATGGTATTGCTTTCCTAATGTCCTTTTCAAGGCTGTCATTTTTGGTATAGAGGAATCCAACTGATTTTTGTATGTTGATTTTACATTCTACCTTTGCGGAATCCTCCAATGAGACCTAGTAGCTTTTTTTTTTACTGAGTCTTTGGGGTTTTCTATGTATAGGATCGTGTCGTCTGCAAATAGAGAGAGTTTTACTTCTTCTTTGCCAATTTGTTGTTGTTGTTAAGTGCCGTCGAGTCGGTTCCAACCCATAGCGACCCTGTACAAGGTTTCCGAGGGTGTAAATCTTTACGGGAGTAGAAAGCCTCATCTTTCTCCCACGGAGTGGCTGGTAGTTTCAAACTGCTGACCTTAAGGTTCGCAGCCCAATTCGTAACCACTACGCTACCAAAGCTCCTTTGGATGCCTTTAATTTCCCTAACTTGCCATATAGCTCTTGCTAAGCTTTCTAGCACAATATTGAATAGGAGTGGTGACAAAGGGTATCCTTGTCTGGTTCCTGTTCACAGAGGGGAGCCTTCAGTTTCTCTCTTTTGAGAGTAATGTAGGCTGTTGGTTTTGTATATATGCTCTTAATTTTGCTGAGGATTTTCCCTTCAATTCCTATTTTTTTGAGTGTTTTTATCAGGAATGGATGTTGGATTTTGTCAAATGTCTTTTCTGCATCAATTGATATGATCATGTGGTTCTTTTCTTTTTTTCTTATTTATATGGTGAATGACGTTGATTGTTTTTCTAATGTTGATCCATCCTTGCATCCCTGATATGAATTCCACTTGATCATGATGTATTATCTTTTTGATGTGTTGCTGGATTCTGTTGGCTAGGATTTTGTTGAGAATTTTTGCATCTATGTTCATGAGGGATATTGGTCTATAATTTTCTTTCTTAGTGACATCCTTCCCTGATTTTAGTATGAGGGTTATGCTTGCTTCATAAAATGTATTATGAAGTTTTCCATCCTCCTCTATTTTCTGGAATCATTTGAATAGAATTGGTGACAGCTCTTCCCTGAATGTTTCACCCACCAGTGAAGCTATCTGTGCCTGGACTTCTTTCGGTTGGGAGTTTTTTGATGACCTGATCAATTTCTTCTTTTGTTATGGGTCTGTTCATGTTTTCTATTTTAAAATCAGGAGAGGTGTGCATCAGAGTTTTAGCCTTTCACAGTATTGATTTAGAGTGTATGCTGTTCAAATAATCCAAGACTGGACTAAAGAAATAGCATGGCATTAGGATTGGAGGAAGACTTATTAACAACCTGCAACACAAAGCTCGAAGCAAAGAAGACTTGACACACTTACTGATGAAGATCAAATACTACAAAAATCAGTATGGATTAGACCTCAACATGAAGACAGTGAAAATCCTCAGAACTGACTGATAAGCAAAATGACAAATGGAGAACATATTGAAGTTGTCAAGGATTTCATTTTACTTAGATCCAGAAATAATGCCCACGGAAGCAGCGGTGAAAAGGTCAAACAACATATTGCATTACACAAGTCTGTTTCAGAATATATATGTATATATATTAAATTGTTAAAAAATAAAGATGTCATTTTGAGGATTAATGTGTGTGCTTGATCCCAACCATAATATTATCAACCGTCTTGTATTCATGCAAAAGCTGGTCAATTAATAAGAAAAACCAAAGCCAAAGAATCACTAATGTCTGAATTATGGCATTGGAAAATAATACTAAATAAACCACAGATTGCCAGAAGAAGAAACCAATCTGTTTTTGAAGGAATACAACCTGAGTGCTCCATAGACAGAAGAACATGTTGTCAGCAGGGACCAGTTACTGCAGAAGGACATCATCTTGTTGAAGTAGAGGGTCAGCACAAATGAGGAAGATCCTTAATGAAATGGATTGATACAGTGTCCACAACAATGGATGCACACATAGTAACCGTTGTGCAGGAATGTGTAGTATTGTGCTCTGTTGTACATAGTGTTGGAACCAACTCAAAGACACCTAATGACAACGATTATTTAACAAATGTTATTTATGGGTATGAAGGAGAGCTAGTGCATTATATATGTTCATGGAACACACAGGCAGAATCCTGAGGTTTGAAATGCCCACGGTTGATAACTCCAGTGGACTCTACAATCTATATGTAGATTTGTGGTGGTGGTGATGCACACTCAAATAGGTCTGAAAGATTTTATTAAAAGACTTTCTGAGACTCATCCTCAATGCTGTAGTTGAGGTCAGAGAAAGCTGCCAGCAACCTTGCATTACAGCATATATTTCAGGTCATAAATCCCAGCTCTTTGTCTACCCACACCCCAAAGTCTTCTTTCCTTCCTCTCTAAATTGACTAAAGTGACATTAAACCCTCCTATGCATCTTTTACCTGCCTTACCACCGATGTAATACATCTCCATTTCCCTTCCAAGAGTTTGACACATGATGCCCCCCCACCCCTCTTCTGTAATGTGACACTCTCTTGGCCACTTACAATTAGAATTTCTGATAATGCCCAATCTGTGCAGTGAAACCCACCTGTCCCAGATAATGCACTCGCTTGTCTCATTTGCTCTGATTGTAGTTGGCCCTTTCCTTAAAAAAAAAAAAAAGTGAGACTTTAATGGACATCATCCTGGAAGGGCAATGGCAAGCCCTTTTGTTGTTAGGAACAAGCAACACACTATTCACTCTCCCTGATCATTCCTATTTATATTGAGAAGTTGATTGTTTGAACCCCAGGAAGCAACTTTATGAGGTCTTAGAACACTCTGCTAGAGGCATTCTAAAAGTACAACATTTATCTTAGACGGGACTATTAACCTCAAGGTCAGCAGTTTGAAACTACCAGTTGTTCCTCAGGAGAAAGATGAGGCATCTGCTTCTGTAAAGATTTACAGCCTCAGAAATACTATTCAGGGTTGCTATGAGTCAGAACTGACTACACTGCACACTACCACTACCACCACCACCAAGATACTTTGGGAAGCCCTGGTGTGGGGCTGTAGGCTAAGCACTGGACTGGTAACCACAATGTCAGCAGTTCAAAACCCACCAGTCGCTCTTGAAAACCCTATACAGGGTCACTCTGAATTGAGACTGACTTGATGATACACAACAGCCCCAAAATATTTTGGGAGAATACAGCAGTCCAGATTCAGAATGTATGCAATGAATGTCATATTGCTTTCCTAAAATATAATGACACTTAGGAATAGAAGTTAAATTCTCTCATATATTTGGTGTTGTTCTTAAGTGCTGTTAAGTTGGTTTCAACTCATAGTAACCCTGTACAAGTTTTCCAAGGAGCTGCTAGTGAGTTTGAACCACTGACCTTGTGGTTTAAACCGATCTTATAGTAGAGTGTTTATCCTACAGCACTACACTATATACTATAGGGGAAAAGATTACTTAGGTCTAGAGTACTAAATATACATGATAGTAACACAGATGATAAAAGAATAAAAGAGAAAGGTGTTTGCCCCACAACCCCTACCACCCCCCATCCCCCGAGCAAATACTCCACCAAGTACTTTTAGTTTCAGGAATAATTTTCCATTGATTCTAATGTAATTTTTTTACATGATTGTATGATACTCTATTGTACTTATGAAGAAACTTTTTTTTTCCTTAACATGAATATCTGAGAGAAGAACAATAATGCTACTGTGCAAAATTACAGAATGTTTAAAAGTATATCTGTGGCTTTATGTTTAAATCAGTGTTAAAACTGATTTAAACATAAAGCCACAAATATAGCTACACCAGTTTACTTGTGGGTAGCCTAAATTTAGATTTTGAAGTATTTTTCAAGTATGCTATTGCTGAAGCAAAGTTAATAAAAAATAACGATTTTTTATTTTATTTTTTTAGTGTCTTGAAGAGATCAAGTTGCTTTTTCTTAAAACAAGGCAGTTTTTTCTGCCACAGGAAGATGCCTGATGTTTAGGATTTATCTGTTTCATGTGGAAAGATGCTTTCTTCATGGCCCAGTGACTGTTGCAATGCCTAACACAGAGGGGGTCTTTGCTGTTTCCTTTTCATCAGTTTCTGTGGAGGCAAAGCCTACCATTCATTCCATGAAACACATCAAGAGCATTTTATGTGCTAGTTATCTATAAGAAACACCAGGCTAGTGGGGGAGATGGACACGTGACAAACAAATTATAATATGAGATGACAAATAAGCATAAGTCACTGTGGCAAACAGGTGCTGAAGAAGACGTACAGAGGTAGAAACGTGTAAGGTCAACCCGGAGAAGTACAACTCCCTGACGTTATTTAACCTCTTGAGTGTAGGACCAGACAGTATTGACAATGAAAGAAAGATCGAGATTCGCTCATGTTTTGTCTGCCTCAAATATAGCTACTTTGATCTTCTTCATAGACTCCCTCCCACATGCTTCCTCTTCTCATATTCATGGGTATTTTCTTCTTCTTCTGACTCCTTCATAATATCCATAAATAGTGATGTGTATCAGTAGGATGACCACAAACTGCATTATCAAAAACAAGGCATTAGGGAGCAAATTCCTTAATCTTGAAAAAGATAATTGTAGGAGACATAAAAAGTAGTCAGTGGGAAATGTTCAGTATTTATTCCATGGCTGAGAGCAAAGGCCATGAAAAGGGAAAAGTACATTCGAAGTCAAGGAAAAGTATGAGGGGCTTCAAATTATTTGTGGAAAAATTCCATTATCTTTTAATTCCACTTTTCCACTAACTTTTTGAAGTCTCCTTGCACGTGTGAAGGTTAGGAAGCACAACTGTACTTAAGTGTCTAGGAGGTGATCCATTATGATGAGACGGGGACACCAAAGAGAAATTTAAGATACAAGGCTAAAAATTAGAACAAATGCTAGATGAGATATTTTAGTTTTTTTTTTTTTTTCCATTGCCAATTGTTGTTGTTTTGTTAAGTGCCATCAAGTCTGTTCTGACTCATAGAAACCCTGTATAGGATTTTCAAGGAGTGGCTGGTGAGTTTGAATCACTGACCTTCTGATTCAAATTGGCTTTTTGGTCCAGTGCTTTATCCCACAATGCCACACCAGGATTCTATTGCCAATGGGAGGCACTAAAAGGTTACAGCTGGGCCATGATGCAATCTGACCCATGTTTTGAAAGAGTAACTTTGGTGCTAGTATGGAGGATGGGTTGAAAGGAAGAGTTGCTTCAGGCAAAGAGAGAGTTCAGAGGTTTTACAGGGATTCTCATGAATCATAATGAATTCCTTCTCTATTCTTTGGGTACTCTGGCATATGGTAAGCATTCAATAAGTATTTTAAATTAAATACATGAACTAAAACTTTAAGTTCTCTCAAAATAAAAATCTGGCCACTGTGTTTCCACTTTATGACTCTAAAAGGTGGGAAGGTTGGTAATTTGTAAAGAAGAAACGATTTCATTTGTTTTTCTTTTTTGTTCCCCCTGTTCAGAATGGACATTTAAATACTGACTACAACCATCTTTTCACCTATTTTTGCTTCCTTGACCCTAACACACCTCACCAACGTTACCCTGAATTTATTTGATATGGCTTCTCTATCCTAAGCCTTCTAATTCTTACCAAATTATTGGATGGGATCGTGCAAATAGGGTAGCAATGATTGTGAGGTTGGTGCAGAACCAGGCAGTGTTTTATTCTGTTTTGCATAATGTCTTTGAATTGGTATCGATTGGATGACACCTAACAACAACAACAGCAACAATGCAAAAAGGCTGTACAGGACTCTACTGATGGGATTCATTTGTGTTTCCATCCCAGTAAGTTTAAATGGAACCATCTCAGAAGCAGACCCCAGGACCATTAGGAAAGGAAAGCATTAACAGAGTATGAAATCCCTACCTGGAAAAACTTCTACAGTTGAGATGGTGGCAGAGGCGAAGGCTGCCAGGCTTCTGGACTGAGTAGAACTGAGTCTCTCCGGGCAGGAGACAGGCTTGTAGAATGTGACCTTTGAGCATTTACACTCTGGCTAATGGATCTTTGTAACACTTGCTAACACTAGCAACTTTGGAACACTAACTACAACTTTGGAACACTAGCAGGACAGAGGTCAAGGGGCCACATGGCTGAGATGCCGAAGACAAGAGAGAGATGAGCCTGCAGTACGACAAAGAAGAGGCACTTCTGGCTGGAAAACTGCTGCTTCCTGAGCTGTTTCTAAACCTGGCTGGTGCCCTGTTATCTTCCCTAGTAAATACATTAATCGTGAGTTTGTCCATGAGTTCTCTCTGGCCATTGCAATGGACTATCCAATGCAGATGTGAAGCAGAGCATTGTGGGAGGAGTAGTTGGTGTCACAATAGAGTACAGAAGGTTGGAGGGTGGAGCCATGTCTGACTTCTGTCTTATAGGAACTGACCTTGGAATGATTTTTTTCTTTGATTGGCCTTCTTCCTGTGAAGCCAGAGGAAATCAGGCATATCTTCCACACTGTTGTTGCATCACCTGATACTTAGAATTGCTTATTAGCATAGTGGTTATGAGTTGTACTGATAACCACAAGGTTAGCAGTTTGAAACTACCAAGCTCTTCTGTGGGAGAAAGATGACGATTTCTGCTCCCATAAAGTTTTACAGCCTTGGAAACCCTATGCAGGCTCGCTATGAGTCAGAACCAACTCCAAGCCGCACCATCACCAACATATATTCATTGGAGTCCTGATATGGAGTTGTAGCATAAGCACTTGACTGCTAAACACAAGGTTGGCAGTTCAAATCTACCAGTTGCTCCTCAGGAATACTATACAAGGTTACTGTGAGTCTAAACTGGCTCCATGGAACTTAACAACAACAGCATGTTCATTGTGGTTTAAGACTTCCTAGACAACACTGGATTTCAGTGTTTCTAACGATTGTCCATGGGTGTCAAAAGAGACACTGAAACTTGCTCTCCAGCATAGAGATGTTAAAGCAAATGGAAGAAATGAGGAGGTATAAGAGCTAAACAGAAAATGTCAAAGGTCAGCTTGAGAAAAAGTCAAATAATACAATGAAATGTGCAAAGAACTGGAGTCAGAAGAGCAAAAAGGAAGAACACATTCCACATTTCTCAAGCTAAGGGAACTGAAGAAAAAATTCAAGCCTCAACTTTCATTATTGAAGGATTCTCTGGGCAAATTATTGAATGATGCAGAAAGCATCAAAAGAAGAAGGAATACACAGAGTCATTGTATCAAAAAGATATGGTTGATGTTCAACCATTCCAAGAGGTAGGATATGATCAAGGGCCAATAATAATGAAGGAAGAAGTCCAAGGTGCATTGAAAATTGGCAAAGAACAAGGCACCAGGAATTGATGGAATAAACATTGAAATCTCTCAAGAAAGTGAGGTGGCACTGAAGGCACTCACTCATCTATGCCAAGAAATTTGGAAGACCGTAGAAGAATTGATGCTTTTGAGTTGTGGTGTTAGAGGAGAATATTGAAAGTGCCATGGGCTGCCAAATGAACCAATAGATCTGTGTAGGAAGAAGTGCAGCCAGAGTGCTCCTTGGAGGCGAAGATGGCCAGATTTCGTCTCTCATACTTC
>NW_006408550.1:21509551-21515832 GCF_000296735.1 Chrysochloris asiatica | reverse complement strand
AACAACAACAACTGATTTTCCAAGAGGTCATCAATGAAAACATTTCTACAAACTATGAGAGTGTTGCCATTTATATGTTATAATGATAGAAGAATAATGTAGGGACTAAGCAAATAAAGTTTATATAAACACTGAGTATTGTTACCAGAATATTACAAAGCAGATGGATGGACATATGTGCTTAATTTTAATTGTTCTAAAGATAATATCTAAATAATATGTATTAGGCCAAAGTTATTTAAATGTATCATTGAACACACTTACATGTTTTCCTCTTACATATCTAAATCTCTTCTGAATTTTCCACTAATATATTGAGAAATTTGATAAATAGTACCAATGATAGTGGTGGTGTGCCATGGAGTCAGTTCCGACTCATAGCAACCCTGTATAGGATTTCCAAGGCTGTAAATCTTTATGGGAGCAGAAAGTCTCATCTTTCTCCTTCAGAACCACTGGTAGTTTTGAACTCCTGACCTTGAGGTTAGCAGCTCTACTCGTTATGTTAATCAAATAATTATAGGATATCTGATTCAAATCTAACCATGTTTTTAATGTCAAAATGTCTTCTACCACCTCCCTGACATGAAATTACTTGGACTCTGAAAGGAAAAATGAGAGATTTGCTCTTTCTTGTGATTGGCTGATGGTCTGCAGAACAGTCTGGGTCTTGTGACCTTTCACCAGCATCTTAAGCAACATCAAACTTAAGCCACACCTGTACCAGAGCTCTTCAGATGTTTAAAAATAATAAGCATGCTTTCCCTCAGTCTTAAAGTGGAGCGATATTTCAGTGTGAATTAAATTAATATGGCTATAAAATAAAATGACTCCAAGAAGAATGGAAATGGGTCACCTTGATGAATGAATAATTCCCTGATGTATAAGTAAAGGATGCTAAAGATATCTCAAAGTATATGGAATTTCAATCCTGAATGAGAAAGAAAACGTATACCACTGATTTTAGGAAATTGGGAGCGAGTTGGAATAATGGGACAATTTCTATCTCTGAAGAAGGACAGGACATCCCATGAAATTCTTCCTTCCCATAACTGAATTGACCAAAAAGCATTTATTATTGAAGTGGAAAGCAAGAAACTCTATCAGGTCTTCATTGTTCACTTGTGTTGTGAGAAGAAATTGAAGTTTTCATAGATTTCATTCTTTTTGCATCAACAACCAATGCCCACTGAAACAGCAGTGAAGAAACCAAATGAATGACATATTGCACTAGGCAAGTCAGCTGCAGAATACCTGCTTATCACTTTGATGGTTACAGTGTGCCTGATCCAAGCCATGGCCTATTCCGCTTCCTCTTAAGCATGCCAAAGCTGGACAATGGAAAAAGAAGACAGAAGAATTGATGCATTGTGACTGTAGTATTGGTGAAGAATATTAAATATGCCATGGACTTCCAGAAGAAGGAATAATCAGTCTTAGAAAAATGCAACTAGATTTTTCCTTAGAAGCAAGACTAGCTGAACTTTGTCTGGCTCACTTTGGGCATGTCAACAGGCAAGATTAATCACAGCAAAGGACATCATGTTTGGTAAGTGGGAGGGTCAGCAAAAAAAGGGAAACCCTTCATGAAATGGATTAGGATAGTAGCTACAACAATGGACTTGAGTATACCAGCCTATCAATGATCATGAAGATTGCACAGGGCCTGGTAACATTTCCATTTGTTAACCATGAGTCAGCATGAATCAGCGCTGACTTGACTGCAACTGACAATATGTCTGAACTGCAGCTGCGGCTGCTTTGACTTGAGTCGAGCGTTCTGCATTGTTACGATGACAGACTCCAAACCAAATGGCTAACTCCGTCATCTTCTGGGAGAGAAAATCCCAGATTTCTTGAAAGATCAGCAAAGCTAAACTCATAAGTTTGCTTTCTCATTTTTCAAATCTCAGACTTTCACTCAGGTACTGTTCTATCTAAATGCCAAAACATGCTTGATTTGCAGTTTCTGAGGCCTGGGAGAACCAGTGTGTCTTTCAGCCGAGGTAGTCTCCCATAGCACACTAATTATATAATTAGGGAAAATGAGTTGGTACCTTGATTTTTTGGCCTCCTCCCCTAGAGTATTTTACTTTAAAGTTTATCGTCTTGTTCCACCATTAATACTTAAATAATAAATACAAAAAAGCTAGGAGAACTCATTAAGGAATGGCTACAAAATACTTTTTTTAAATCTGTGACAAATACAGTTTACAGCACAGAGACAGGAAGGAGGGACCAGGAGTCAGCAAGATTAATCCAGAGAGAAGACCTGGTGATCAAGATAGTGACAAACATAAGAAAAACAATTCTCCAATAACACTGTTGAATAAATTGAATAAGGATCTTGTCAATCCCCTGCTCAAATGCCCTCAACGTAATCACCGTGACTCTTCCTTAATAAGGTTTATGTGTTGCTGTTGTTGTTGTTGTTAAGTGTCATCAAGTTTGCTCTAACTCACAGTGACCCTGTGTAGGTTTCCAAGTAGTGGTTGGTGGGTTAGAACCACCCCTTGTGGTTAGCAGTCCAATGCATATCCTATCGTGCCACACCAGGACTCTCCAATATCCTTTCTTGCCTCTTCTGTCTCACCTCTTGCCATTCCAAAAACATGGGGCTGTAGTCAAATTCTTCAAGTCCTTAAATGTACCTTGTTTCACAGACTGGCTCCCATTTTAAGATAGGTTTTGCTTTCCTCAGTCCTCTCCTGGACTCATTTTAAGTCTGCTGTCACACACTCATCCTTAAACAGGTTAATGTCTTTTCTCCATGAAGCTCTTCCTTGAATTATTTTTATACTAAATTAGCAATTGTTTCTGATTTTCTCTCTTACCATCTCCAGTGCGCTGGACTGCAAAGTCAGTGTGAAGTGCAAGTGCAGAAGTTTAAGCTCATAGTGTATCCTTGGCTACACTATACAGGGTCACTATGAGTCAGAACCAACTCGATGGCACTTAACAACAAGAGTAATCGTAGAGCACTGGTGTGGTACTGTAGGGTGAGCATGGGACTGCTAACTGTAAGGTCAGCAGTTCAAACCCACCAGCCACTTCTCAGGAGAAAAATGAAGCTTTCTGCTCCCATAAAGATTTACAGACTCAGAAACCCTATACAGGATTGCTATGAGTCAGAACTGACTCAAGGGGACTTAACAACAGTAACACCAGAATAACAGTATTAGCTCTGTGCTGCCATTCCTATTTTGATTGTCTACTTTTCATCTATCCTCAATCTAGACAGGAAACCAGAAATGTCTTTTATCTTTAAATCCCTAGAACTTAGCCAAGTACTTGACAAGGGAGGGTTTCAGTAAACACATGGTGAATGAATAAAATGAGAGGATGAATGAATTGCTAGCAGAATGACACTGAAAAATTCAGTGTCTGTACTTCAAAATGAAACACACACACACTTTCCAATATTGGTTTGTTTCAGGATATTTGTTTACTATTAGAAAGTTTACTTTTTTTCTTATATAGGAATCAATTGATGTAGCATCCACTTTTGACATTTATTATTAAATAAACTAAATTCTAAAGAAGTGAGTACATAAGTTGTTGGTATTAAATGCCATCAAGTAAGTTCTGATTCATAGCAACCCTATATAGGGTTTCCAAGCAGTGGCTGGTGGATTTAACTGCTGACCATGCAGTTAGCAGTGTTTACCCTCCAGTACCACACCAAGACTCCTAGCGCAAATGAGAATCCATTAAGTGTCAAACTCTGTTCATTAAAGAGGTGAGTCTGGCTTTAGCCAGTGAAAATATAGAAGTTTAGCATTTCAAGTAATGTCTGAAGCCTTATAAGACAGTGTAATAAACTTAGCCTCAAAAGGCTAGCTGCTTATCTCGAATCATTTTGAACCCAAATTCTAGCATATATATTACCTGTTATAATTACAATCTTCTCACTTTTCGAGTTTGGATAAAGAATTAAATCCTGGTACACACCTTTCCTAATTTTAAGTCATTCGGTGTTACCTTATTCTGTTAGAACAACTGCCTCTTAGTCTATGTACAGGTTCCTAATGAACACAATTAAGTGTTCCAGAATACTCATTCTCCCCAATGTTGTCCATAGCTTGTCATGATCCGTACATTCACAATCCTTTGCATAGTCAATAAAGCACAGGTAAAAACATTTCTGGTATTCTCTGTTTTCAGCTAAAATCCATCTGATATCAGCAGTGATATTCTTCATTCCATGTCCTCTTCTGAATCTGGTTTGAACCTCTATAGCAATTCACTGTCAGTGTACTGTTGTAGACATTTTCTAATGATCTTTAGCAGAATTTTCCTTGCATGTAATGTTAATGATATTGTCCAATGATTTCCACTTTCCATTGGGTCACCTCTCTTTGGAATGGGCACAAATATGGATTTCTTCCAATCAGTTGGCCAGGTAGTTGTCTTCCAAATTTCTTTGTATAGATGAGTGAGTGCCTCCAGTGCTGCATCAGTTTGTTGAAAGATTTCAGTTTGTGCTCCATCAATTACAGGATTGTAATTGTATTTTGCCAATGCTTTCATTGCACCTTGGACTTCTTCCTTCATTCAGTATCATTGGCTTTTAATCATATGCCACCACTTGAAATGGTTGAACACTGACCCTTTCTTTCTGCATCGTTCAATATTTTGCCCATAGAACTCTTCAACATTGTAAGTTGAGGCTTGATTTTTTTTCTTCAGTTCTCTCACCTTGAGAAATGCTAAGTATGTTCTTCCCTTTTGGGAAAGGTGTGCTCCAGGGTTGTATTTTTTTTTTTAACCATACTTATTCAATCTGTATGCAGAGTACATAATCTGAGAAGCTGGATTATGTGAAGAGGATGGGGCATCAGGATTGGAGGAAGACTCATTAACAACTTGCAATATGCAGATGATACAACCTTCTTTGCTTAAAACAAAGAGGACTTAAAATACTTACTGATGAAGATCAAAGACCACAGCCTTCGCTATAAGTTGCACCTCAATATGTTGTTGTTGTTATTAAGTGCCATCGAATCGGTTCCAATCCATAATGACCCTGTATAGGATTTCTGAGGAGTAGCTGGTGAGCTTGAACCACTGACTTTGCCGTTCAAACGGCTCTGCAGTGTGGTGCATTAGCCCACAGCACCACACCAGGACTCCACACCTCAATATAGAGAAAACAAAAATCCTTACCACTGGACCAACAAATAACAATAAGATAAATCAAGAAAATATTGAAGTTATCAAAGACTTCATCTTACTTTAATCAACCCTCAACACTCATGGAAGCAGCAGTCAAGAAATCAAATGATGTATTGCATTAGGCAAATCTATTACACAAGACAAAGTGTTCAGGAGCAGAGATGTTAGTGTGAGGACTCAGGTGGGCCTGACCCATGCCACAGTATTTTTGAGAACCTCATATGCATGTGAAAATTGGACAGTTGAATAAGGATGACTGTAGAAGAATTGATGCATTTGGATTATGGTGCTGGAGGAGAATATTAAAAGTAACATGGACTGCCCGAAAAACAAAGAAATCTGTGTTGAAAGAAGTACAGCCAGAACACTCCTTAGAAGCCAGAATGGCCAGACTTCATCTCTCATACTTTGGACATATTATCAGGAGGGACAGTTCCTGAAGAAAGACACTTGGTAAATTGGAGAGTCAGATAAAAGAGGAAGGCCCCCAATGAGATGGATTGGCACAAAAGTTTAGCTGCTTAACTCGAATCATTTTGCCCCATTGCAGCAGCAATGGGCTCAAAAGTAGTAACAATTATGAAGTTGGCACAGAACCACACTGTTTGATTCTGTTGTGCATAGGGTCACTATGAATTGTTAATGACTCTATGACACCTAACACCACCTTTCAAGACCCTTTTCTTTCCTACTTTCTTCCTTTGGTTCACCTAAATGTTTAAATAAGTAGAAATTTATTTTTTGCATGATTTTGCCTAAATTTTTTATTGTAAGTGATCTTCTAAGATGTTTAATATCATTATAACTTGGGGTTTTGAATTAAAACCTCAACTTGAGAGCTACCTGAGTTGAAGGGAAAATGGATAAGAGATGGTCAGGGTAAGATCCAATGAGATCATGCAGGAGAGGACTCTATACAAGTCAGTGGTTACTAGATACATGTAAACATAAATACCTTCATTCCAGGCTCTATGGGCATCTTCTTATCAAGGAAGAATTTGAGAGTTTGAGATTGAGATTGGTCAGTGGGAAAGATAAGTAATGAAGGGCAGGATTGGAGGAAGAGTATGTTTGCTGAAGGAAAATAGCCAAGAGGATTGGGGATT
>NW_006408550.1:21498770-21509326 GCF_000296735.1 Chrysochloris asiatica | reverse complement strand
ACATTTTTTAAATAAATTAAATAAATAAATAAAAGCTCTCTTAGAAACCCAGAACTATTTCCTGACACACCACCACCCTGACTATTCTGGAAGCTAGAGGGTCCTGGGACTTGGTGATACCTGTGATAGGTGGTCGTCGGCTTGCCCTAGAGAGGAAAGTGCTGCTGGGGCTATTTTTTCAGATCATCCTATGGGTCAGGACAGAAAACGACCTGAAGGAGACGACAGAGGATATGCCACAGATGGGCATGCACTGCACTATGGGTAATTGAGTGGAGGTATACCAGACAGTCAAAGCTGCCCAGGAGAAGGTGAGGAGCATCATTATGGTGGTGAATAATGCCACCATGGTTCATGGGACAAGCCTGATGGACAGCGAGAATGTCATCCTCCTCAAGTCCCAGCACATAAACATCCTGGGCCAGTTCGGGACGACCAAGGCCTTGCCGTGCTGATGGAACTGCAGAACGGTCACATTGTGTGCCTCCATTCTGTGTTAGTGCTGTCTACCATCCCCGTTGCCATCGGCTACTGCACATCCAAAGCCTCAGCCTTCACCTTCATGGTGAGTCTGATCCTGAGGCTACTGGACTGCTCAGGGCTCAGGGCCACCACTGGGCTGCTCTTTCTCACCGGCGCTGAGATGTTCCACGGGTCAGGTCTGGGTCAGGATTCCTATCCTCTTCCCATCACTGAAGACAGGAACTGAGACCCGAAGACAGCGGAAGCTGTGTAGCTCAACCAGGCCCTCTGGCTCACATGGACAATGCGTGCTCCCCCAAGCTGCCTTGGAGGAGATGCACAGATTCTCAGGAACCTCCACCTGCATGAACACTTTAAAAAGGCAAACATAGAGGCATGATGCAGAAACACACTGGAGGAACAACAGAGCCAGGGATCTACCTGCAGACCTGTCTCTCTGCACACTTTCGCTAGGTAACCAACACTATGCCTGTCCAGAGGGAGAACCCAGCTGTCCCCCTATCAGGCCCAGGACCTTTGCAAAAGTGTAACTCTGAGCCTCATGGGAGGGAGGCAAAAGAGCAGCCAGCATCCTCCTCATACATACTTCTATACATTTTTCATTCCATCAAGTTTATTGTTCAATGATTTTCAAATCTAACCAGCTGGCAGTATACATAGACCTTTTTCTTGGAGGGATTGTTCTTGGAGGCACCTCCTGCACCTCTACAATGCACTCATCCTCAGCTTGCACAGACCAGATGAACAGCAGGAATGAGAAATAGAGAGCATTAGCTTTAGCAGGGGAAGAAAGAATTATGACAGGCGGTATTGGAAAGACTGCTGATGAGCCAGGAAGCAAGATCTTTATGTTGTTGTTGTTAAGTGCTGGCAAGTTGGCTCAGACTCATAGAGTTTGAACCAAACAAGATGTGGTTGGTGAGTTTGAACAAGGTTGATTCAAACCAACCTTGTGGTCCAGTGCTTTATCCCACAGCGCCAAACCAGGGTCTTTGTAGTGTAAGGAAAAGGTGAGTTCAAACCAGTGACTTAACTAGGAAAGGAATTTAGTGGTATGGTTATTAGCGAGGAGTAATGCTTTCCATCGTACTTAGCTTTTCCAAGCCTAACATGCATCTGAACTAAACACTTCACTGTGAAGTCTGTGTGGAACATGAGCTGGGGTTCATGTACCACATTACGTTATAATTCCATTAGGTACACAGTGGTCTGTTTCCAGCAGGTAGAGAAGGACTGCAATATACCAAGCTGAATTTGATATCTCAACTAATTTCTGTATAAATAATCAAGGACGATGCTCCCAGTTGTGTATCATTTGCATTAATCCTTGTATAATATGACTTTTTCCTTTTACGGTGCTTGTTCCATAATTATTAGGTATTCTAAAATCTGAGTATTAAACAACTTTCTTTTCTTTCATTACTTTATTCCTCTCCTCTTATTTCTTCTCGATCAGAAATATTTTGAAGATGTTCAGAATTTCAGTTTTTTGATAAAAAATGAATTTGTAATAAATGATGTTGTTACATGGAAGGGAGCACTTAGAGTCAGAACACATACGAAACACTTATTGTTGTTGTTAAGTGCTGTCGAGTTGGTTCTGACTCATAGCGACCCTGTATAGGGTTTCTGAGGAGCGACTGGTAGGTTTGAACCACCGACTTGCAGCTCAAACGGTCATTGCAGTCCAGCACATTATCCTGCAGTGCCACACCAGGACTCATATTAGACACTGAGGAGAGAAAAAATAAATTGAATCAACCAGAGGGGAATGGGAGCAAGTGAGTGTGAGCCTTGCCCCCATTTCAACATTAAATCTAGAAATCTGGGGAGAACATAAAAGATAAGTGGGAGAGAAGCAAACTTCTCTTCTTTCTGTCCACCTCTGTAAGGGCCCGGAAGTCAGAATACTGCTGAGAGAGCAGTTCAGAGCACAAGGCTTTCCCACCCTGTGCCTGGATATCATTTCTCCACCCTGCACCCACCTCAAGTGTGGCTGATTGGGCTTTAGCCAGCAGAAGTGGAGGGGCGCAGTGGAGGTGGGTCCAGGGGTGAAGAAGGTCAGGAGAGACCCCAACACTGATTTTCTTCTGATTGAAGTTGGGCAGGAAGGAGAAACAGCTCAATACTGAGCAGCCAGAAGAAGAAGATGGCGAGAACCAGAAAGAGGGGGTCCTGCCAGATTCACACCTGTGTCCCAACAGAAAGTTTGGTGAGTCTTAAAGATGGTAGTGGAAAAGCACCAACACGGAATAGGAAGTGAAAGTCCCCATGATCACCAACTGGCTGGAATCCCGTCTACTCTCTGGAGTGCATCTCTGGCCTGGGGAATGGAGTGGAATATTCAATCTGGGATCCTGGGCCATCAGGCTCCCTCACCCCCAAAGTGGGAGAGTGTGTCGATCCCAGATGTACACACTGGGCATTGTTGCTGCTTGGGACATGTCTCTAGCCACTGACGAAGACAGACCAACAAACAGGTGGGTGGCTACACACACTGACCACAGCAGACTTTCACTTTTCATCTATGCTCAAAGTCTGTTCCCATTTCATAAATCACGTAGTTTCTTACATTAAGGCCTACTAGGCATATACCAGGCTTTTGGTTCTTTGCTTAGTTAATTCTTCTTCATCTCTCAAGACCCAGTTTAAAATGGGCCTTCCCTGACCTCCTATCCCAAACGAGATCAGATACCCCATTCATTGCAACCACAGAATGCATTTCTCCTTCTAGCACTTAAAACTACAATAGCTAAAGGTTTCATGGAGGAATTTTGCTAATTTCCTCTCTTGACCACCATTGTCTTCTCTTGTATCAAACATAGTACTTTGCATAGAGCAGATGCTCCGTAAATAATGACTGCATCAATGAATAGATGAAAGAATAAGTAACTCGATATAGGGAAATGATATTTATCCATTCCATATGATAAGCACTGGACTGAGAACCACAAGGCCTGAGGTTCAAGCCCACCAGCTGTTCCACGGGAGAAAGATGAGGTTTTCTGCTCCTGCAAAGATTATAAGCCTTGAGTTATGGTGTTGTAGGAAAATATTGAAAGTGCCATGGGCTGCCAAAAGAATCAATAGATACATTTTGGAAGAAGTGCAGCCAGAGTGCTCCCTGGAGGCCAAGATGACCAAACTTCATCTCTCATACTTCAGACATATTGTCAGGAGGGAGCAGTCACTGGAGAAGGATATCATGTTTGGTAAGGTGGAGGGTCAGATAAAAAGAGGAAGACCCCCAATGAGATAGATTGGCCAAGTGGCAGCATCGATGGACTCAAGCGTGCAACAGTAGTGAGGTTGGCCCAGAATCAGTCAGTGTTTTGTTCTGCTGTGCATAGGGTTGTTATGAGTCGGTACTGACTTGATGACACCTAACAACAACAACAACAACATATCCTTCTCCAGGGACTGATCCCTCCTGATAATATGTCCAAAGTATTAGAGACGAAGTTGGGCCATCCTGGCTTCTAAGGACATTCTGGATGTACTTCTTCCAACTAGACTGTTCTTCTGACAGTCCATGGTTTTTTTAATATTCTCCTCCAATGCCATGCCTCAAAAGCATCAATTCTTATACAGTGTTCCTTATTCACTGTCCAACTTTCACATGCATATTAGGCTATTGAAAATACCATGGCTTGTGTCAGGAGTACCTTAGTCCTCAAGCTAACACCTTTGCTCTTGAACACTTTAAAGAGGTCTTGTGCAGCAGATTTGCCTAATGAAATACTTCATTTGATTTCTTGCCTTCTGTTCCATGAGTGTTGATGGTTGATCCAAGCAAAATCAAGTCTTAGACAACTTCAACCTTCTCTCAATTTTTTTTAATGTTATTTACTGGTGGTCTATTGGTAAGGATTTTGTTTTCTTTACATTTCTTTCAACCCATAGTGAAGGCTGTGGTATTTTATCCTTATCCATAAGTATTTTAAATCCTCTTTATTTTCATCAAGGAAAATTGTATCATCTGCATATTTCAGGTTGTTAATGAGTCTTCCTCCAATCCTGATGCCACATTTTTCTTCATATAATCCAGCTTCTCAAATTATTTGCTCATCATACAGATTGGATAGGTGTGATAAAAGAGTACAACCTGGTTGGTGTTCACCTGCCCTAGTAGTAATCATGTCTTAAATTAGAAATCTTGGTAGAGTCTGCTTAATACATTTTGTCATATGAACGTGTTTTCATTAGTATAGTGAATATCCCCATCAGTGACATGGAAGACAAGGATTTGATTCTCCAATGAGGAGGCTGTATAGCTTTTGGAGTCCTGGTGTGGTGCTGTAGGATAAAGCACTGGACCTCAAGGTTGGTTTGAACTACAAAGTTGATGGAAATCCTATACAGGGTTGCTATGAGTTGGAACTGAGTCAACCCTTAACAACAACAACAACATCATCATCTCATGGACCCTAGTGTGTTAGCTAATGAGACAAGACCTTCTTCGACAATTAGCCTAGCTGACCCAATTGATTAGAGCCTAGTTCTAATGCCAATACGGTCATTCAATGCCCCAGAAGCTAGTTGCTTCTGTATTTAGTGCAGAGTCTACATTGAAATAATGGAACATTTTCTTACCATGTGAACCCTTAGCTTTAAGATAAACCTGTTGAAAAAAAAATGATTTTAACAGAGTTCAAACTTAGTAGCATGCATTAAAAGATACCTCAGTCTAACGTTCTAATAACAGATGAGTAGACTATCTGGTGTGGTGCTGTAGGATCAGCACTGGACTGCAAACTATGAGATCAGCTGTTCAAACCCACTAGCTGCTCCTTGGAAACCCTATAGAGGATAGCTCTGGGTTGGAACTAACTTTACAGCACTTGACAACAACAACAAGACTATTTTTTCAGTAGAGAACAAGAGATTAAACCAAGTTTCTTTCTGCTGTTCTCAGAGTCACCGTAAGTTGGGATCCATTTAACAACAGTCACGTTTCTTTCCTTGTTGTTGTTGTTGTTAAGTGCTGTTGAGTTGGTTCTGACTCATAGTAACCCTGTATAGGGTTTCCAAGGAGCAGCTTGTGGGGGTGAGCCTCTGACCTTGTGCTCAGCAGTCCAGTGCTTATCCTACAGAGCCTCACCAGGAAAATCCAGTTTTCTTCATTTGCTGCTCTTTGAGAAAATGAGAAATGAATGTGTGTGTTCTGTAAGGGTGCTTAAGGGTAAAATTCAAATGGAAAGTTGAGTAGACAGTTCTTGGTCCTTTTTACCTTAACTAGAATTTTCACCCTTTTACCCGAACAGTGTGTTTGGGATTTGGCTTACCATTTAATTGGAAGGTGATTTTGCAATTTTGAAAAGTTTGAAATTTACTTTAAAATATTTCAGGTAATTAATTCTTGTCCACCACTAAACGTAATACAATGTAAGCTTTTTTAAGGCCCGGAATCTATTAAGTACTTTCAGACTGTCTAGGTTTTTTTTTTTCCTTTAGGGGTCTAAATGTAAAGTTTCCAGCCTAGAACTCTTAGATTACACTTTGTAAAATATGCTCAGTCAAGCAAAATGAAGGCAGATAACCTGTAAATCCAGCAACAGCATTACCACTTTATAGCTTGAGATGTGATCAGCATAGCAATAAATTTCAGGGATAGAATGGCTTCTATGCCTGAATAGCCACTTCAATCATAAAATAATAGAAACTCAGAAGTGAGAGAGATCATAAAGGCCATCACCACTTAAAATATCTACCTAATGCTTCAACCTCCTCATAAGCTCTTCATCAAGGTACTATTCTGTTCTTGGAAAATTCCCATAGTAATGGACTCGATTTTTAAAAGCAAGTTTCTGGCTAGGATTGTGGATATTATCCCTGAAATCCAGAATTTTGACACCAATGTCTTCAATAAAAACTCAATAAATTTAATGTAACAATAAAGACATTGCTTCTAGAAGTAAGACATTCTATGACTTAGTACATATATAACCAAACTGGCACATTCATCCATTTATGCTTTGATTCCCTTCTACTGCTCAGAGCATTTATCAAAAATATTGTCTATAACCCCATGGACTCTTGGTGTGGTGCTGTTGTACAGTACTGGACTGTGAATCACAAGGTCTATAGTTCAAGTCCACCAGCTGTTCCTCAGAAACCCTATGAGTGGCTGTGAGTCAGAATCAACTCAATGGCACTTAATATCAACAACATAACCACCTACTCTTCTCCACTTTTTTACCTTTACAAGCATTACCTACTCTGCCTGCATCTTCCACTTACATTACTCCACATGAAACTATCCTTGTTGAAGTTAACTATGACTTTATACTACTGTATTTATATTTGAAACTCTGTACTCTCTGTTTCAAACATAAAAGATCAAATCACCAAGAGGTACTTGATTAGTAGTAAAGGTCAGAAGAAGTGAAGGCCAAAGATAATTCCTATATACTTAGCTTTAATAATTTGATTCTTGTCTCTTCTCTTCTAACTCCATGGGAAATTCCAAGATTGCTAGATGAAATTTTCCCCCTCTCTCCTTAATAGATCTTAGGCTTGACTGTGTTCATTGAGGTATTTTGCAGAGAAAGAATGAAAAAGAGAGATGCTTGCTGAGGAAAGAGAAAAATTATTGGAAGCAAAAACAAAGAGTAAGAAGAGAGGGAAAAAAGGAATTTTGATGGAGAGTTAAAAAAATAAAATGATGAGAGAAAGGTCTAATGACAGCTTGAGTAAGAGACTATGTATGATTCGCAGTTGAAATAATGGAAGAGATATTAACTGTCATGTGTTATCAACAGACACTGCTTTAATGTTCTAAAAGAAACAACAAAGGAAGATGAAAGATGGAAATTACTGTTTTCATCAGATGTACTATGTATGCTTTTTAGATCACCAAGGCTAGAATTTGTAGGATCCCAAAACTTATTTTGCTAACAACCTAGATCTAGCTATCACTAGACCAAGGTAAGCAGTGTCATTCTCTTATGAGAGTAGGGACTTTGAGATGTCCCTACTCTTGCCTTCTCTGGTCACATACCTCCACACAGATCAAAAAGTCTACAGGATCAAGATAATACACCACTAAGAACCCGTACCCCCAGATTCCAAGTACACTAAATCACATAACAACCTGCCCAAATAGCATCATGCCCCATCTTACAGAAAGTGGTTGTCACAAATTGCATGGGTCAAGAAAAGGCCATGTGCATATATGCAAGACCACTTGTGATGTGGGATGGAGCTAAGGATGGGAAGAGAAGGAAGAGTGGGTCAGGAACCAGAGGTCACAGACTGGATCTCCTCATACTGCCATTTTGGAATAGAACTCAAAGTAATTTTTTAAAAATTCTAAATTCACAGGGGATTGGTAGTGTTTTTGCTTGCTTATTTGTTTAGTGACTAATTGGATTATTTTATGATGTTTATCCCCTCTCCACATCCCAGTGTTAAAAGGAGTTTTGATGGAGAGTTGAAATGAGGAGTTTTCATTTTCCTTGAGAGACACTCCTTTGGGTATGGACACAATAGTCCTGATATGGCAATAGTTTTAACAGGCTTCTCTTGTCAATTTCCTTGAATACATTCAGCTTTGTTGTTATTGTTAGGTGTCATTGAGTCTGTTCTGCTTCATAGAGACTCTTTATAGAGGTTCTGAAGAGAATCTGGTGGCTTTGAACCACCAACCTTAGAGTTTAGACGTACAGTACTTACTTATTCACACTAAGACTTTTTTCCAGGTGACTGCTCTATTATTTTCAGGAATGTCCTGAGGCATAGATTGCTCCACAGACTGATCAAATCATACTTAGGTCCTTTGAAAGTATAGCTCTAGAAGTCCAAGTCCAGAGGACCCCTTCCAGATATCTCTTTCCTCATTTCTCTCCTGCAAATTAGCCCATCTATAGCTTAGCATATATTCTCATTGAACCTACAAATCTTCTCCCCATTACCTTTCACTACAGGGCATGTGAGTTATTGTTGGAGATGAGTCTAGAAATGTAAGAGAAAGACAGATTGTAGAATTTGGAGTTTATTCTGTTAGCTGTGAATAGCTTTTAGGGGTTTTCCATGGATGTGAGATAGTAGCAATGGATGTGAGATTTTCCATGGATGTGAGATTTATTTTATAGATCAGTGTACTTTCACATCTATTGTGTCGCTCTATCTCTGCACTGAACACCACTGATGCTACATCATGACTTAATATGAGAGAGAGGAGAGAATACAGAGGAGAGACAACAAGAGATATTTTTCTGCATATTATATTCATGCTCTTAAGTGAAAGTGACATACTTTGGAAAAGATGGAAAATAGGTACTACAAAATGAAATAGACCATCCCATCAGTTAACCACATCTGGGAAATGCTGTATAGTATATTTTTTGTCTCGGAAATTCACTGCACATTAACTTTAAAAAGACAAATAAATATTGAAGTAAAGAAACTTGTTTAACTTTGTTTATGCATTGTTCTCAAACGTATTTATCATTAGAGTCCTGTATTTCTGCATAGCATCAATAAACCACCTTCCAAGTGAATTTCTGATGAAACACAGTTTGAAAATCAAGACTATTGAAAAAACTTTTAATAGTGGAATGACAAGTTTCTTACTCATGAAATATTCATGCTTCACTAAAAATGGAATGTAAATATGTCTGATATTAATTCTAAAGGAAATAGTTATACCTTTGGGGAAAATAAAAATAAAAAATCAATACACTTTTGGAGCTGTCAAAGAGAAAAGCAAAGAAGGAAACTGTGAGGACATGTATTTGAAAATCTTTAATATTGTCAAGTTTTCAGCATTTGGTGATGAGTTTGATTTTCATATAAGGTCCAGAATTTCTCAATGACTGAGGAAGGAGTCAAGTGTTTTTATGCATAATCATTTTACATTCAAAAAATTCCAATGACTATGAAATAATTGGGTGGATTTCATATGGTACAAACACTAATCCTGAAATTATTTCAAAAGAAGGACTTAAAAAAAAAGCTAGTCAAGCAGCAAGATGGCAGACTAGGCAGACATGCTGAACTGACCCTCTGCCACAAAGACCCAGGAGACTGAGCAAAACAGATTCAGATGGTGGTGATGGAACCCTGAGCATCAGAGGCTAGGACAGAGAGGTGAATCTGTTGAGTGTCAACTGGATGGGGACGTTGAACAGGAGCAATGACATAAATGGCCAGACTGTGAGTTGGCATGAAGTTGCACTACCATCTTGGGCTGATGTGAGCAACTGTTGGTACAATGGCCAGCAGACACAGGACACGGTTGGAGATTGGTGGCAAGGGAGTACAGTTCTCCTTTTTTTCCAGGCCTTCCTGGTAGCCAGCATCCAGTGATACGCCTACCTTCACAATCTCTGCTCTGCCTGGGGTCATGTGCCAGACATAGCTCTCCTGCTTCTGGAGACACATGAACTCACCCTGAGCTACACTATGCAAATAGTGAACACAAAAAATAACTGTTCACATCCAACTGGGAGAGAGATGATGAATGCCTAAGAACAAACTAATATGCAATCAGCTTTCAAATATAAATATGATACCATAATGTCTCAGAGAAAGACAATTTCAGCTTCATTGAAGAAACAAGACAGTGTGCTTCAAACCAGTGACCAAAATGTAAAGTCAGAAATTATCACACCAGAAATTGCATTGAAAGTACCTGATAAGGAATTTAAAAGAATGCTAATGATGCAACTTCATCAGATTGAAAGACTGATTGAGAAAACTGCAGATGAAATCAAGAGAAATAAGGACAAAACTTTAGAATTCAAGAAACAAACTGACAAAATAAATTAAAATGTGGGAACAATACAAAACCAGCAATTTGAAAGGAAGAAGATTAGCACTAAGGTTTCAGAAATAGATAATATACTGAAAGGAAAATGAAGTTGAACTGAATCAATAAAAAGCTGACTTACTGAGCTTGAAGACAAGTCTCTCAATATTCATCTGCTAGTCCTGGTGTGGTGCTGTGGAATAAGCTCTCGACCTTAAGGTTGATTTGAACTGCAAGTTGGTAGTTTGAACTGCAAGGTCAGTGGTTCAAATTTACCAGCTGCTCTTCAGAAACTTTATACAGGTTCACTATGAGTTGGAAC
>NW_006408550.1:21495645-21498510 GCF_000296735.1 Chrysochloris asiatica | reverse complement strand
TTGAATGAACTCCAAACAGGATAGACTTCAAAAGAAAAACACCAAGACATATTATAATCAAAGTTTTCAAAATCAAAATCAAGGAAACAATTCTGAGAGGAGCTCAGGAAAAGCAAAAAAAAGTTGCCTAAAAAAGAGAACTATTAAGACTAAGCTCTGATTTCTTTTAAGACTAAGCAGGAACATGAAAGCAAGAAGACAATGGATGACAAACATAAAAATCTGAAAGAAAAAATTATGAACCAAGAATCCTATCTCCAACAAAATTGTCCATCAAATATGATGGTAAAATTAGATCGTTTCCAGATCAACAGAAATTTTTAAATTTTGTAAAAGTCAGACCAACCTTATAAAATATAATAAAGGGCATTCTTTTACACAGATAACAGATAACAATCTGAAACTAATGCACATGATAATATCACTTAGATTCAACCGACATATGAAATTATTCAAAGAAAAGCAGACTTGTTTTTCTGAAAATAGAGAACCAGAGATACATTTGCAATAATAACAACAACCAAAAAACATAAAGTAAAAAGAGGGAATAATAAACTTTTAGAACTTCTAAATGAAGAGGAAATCAAGAAGATTTCAAGGAAGAATTAAATAAATGAATAAAAATAAACCTTACTTTAACCCTAAAAACTAGAATAAGCATTACTGCCCTAGCACAACACTTAGCTCTAACACTTACCCTAGGCCTAACTATAACCCCAGCCTAGATTTAGCCATTGCCTTACCCTTAACCCTCACTCCTTACTCCTACCTACCCTTCTCTCCTCAAAAGAGGCAGGGCAAAATATAAGTGTAAATAGTGGCAACATATTCTTTCTTAATATTATGGTTCTGAAGGATAACTCTGTAAATTTTGCTCATTTGAAGTTTAGTCCTGTGGATTTCTGAATTGAGATAAGAAAATAATTGGAGACAAATTTTACTCTTCGTCCATACTCAATGACAACACATACAGGAAAAAATTATAAGTGACGTAACATGGTATTTGCCACAACCCCAAACCTCAAGTTATAACTCATGTCTAGCTAAGATGAGAGGATCTGAATCTCTCCTGAGAGGCAATGTGTTCAACTCAAATTTTAAAGAGCCCTCAGGAATCAGAGTTAGAGAGTCATACAACACCATGTGTGTGAAAACATGGATGAGCAGAGAGTGTGAGATTGAAGCACATTTCAGGATCGTATGTTATTTCCATTGTCCACAATACAGACTTTTGGATAATAAACACAGCAAAGGAAATTAGACAAGGCATACTGTAAGAATGAAGAACTTAAATACCATAAACTGAGGAGAAGTCCATCTACCTACCCCACCCCATGGCCCTCCAAAAAGAGGAACAGAGAGTTAATCAGTGTGTTCTTACTAGGTAGTTAGAACCAGGACAAGGGACTAACCACCGATCAGTCACAAAGAATGTAGGAAATGACGTAACCTATCAGGAGAGTCTATTGTTAAGTGCTGACTCATAGCGACCCTGCGTAGGGTTTCTGAGGAGCAGTTGATGGGTTTGAACCACAGACCTTGTGATCAAAGTCCAGTGCTGATACTACAGTGCCACACCAGGAGTCTAATAAAAGGAAAAATAGAACAAGGGACTTTCACTAAAATTAGGCATACACAGAGAAGACTAGAACTGAATTGATGTGAACAAGGAACTAATTACAATGCTGTTGTTGTTGTTGTTGTTGTTGTTGTTAGTTGCCATCAAGTCAGACCCGACTCACAGCCACCCTGTATAAGGTTTCTGAGGAGCACATGGTTCATTTCAATTGCAAGGCAATTGAGGTCAATGCCCAGGATCGGACATTGTTTCGGTCTGCTGTGCATGGGGGTCGCTATGAGTCGGTTCCAACTCGATGGCACCTGACAACAACAACAACAACTTATCCTACGGCGCCACACCAGGATCAGCCTTATGCCATTAAGGTTAGCCCATGAATGCAATTATAACAGACTGCTGTAATGGGAAAGAAGTACCCCACATTCAGGGAGAAATGACTAATTATGAGCCCTAATCATGAAAGGAAAATATAGGAATCGGGAGACAATTATTAGAAAGCCCAGAGTCCACCCTGAGGAAAACAACATAAACAGTAAACTAAGATCACAGCTCTGGTAGCGTAGTGGTTACGAATCGGGCTGCGAACCTTAAGGTCAGCGGTTCGAAACTACCAGCTGCTCCGCGGGAGAAAGATGAGGCTTTCTACTCCCGTAAAGATTTACACCCTCGGAAACCCTATACAGGGTCGCTATGGGTCGGAACTGACTCGATGGCACATAACAACAACAAAGATCACATGGGATGCTCCCCTCATGCAAAGTGGAAGCCCGTTCTGTACTCTGTGAGAACGTTTATACTTTGTTTATGCTTATGAAATATTCTGTTTGCTTAAACTGCTGTCTCTCTGGCTCCTTTTGTGTGCTACTGTGCCTATTCCCTACCAATTCTTTGGAGGGATAGTAGAACCGAACCAAGATGCTTCATCTGCGCTGTTCCATTCTGAGAAGAAGCTGCTCGCAGCTCATTATGCTTTCTGCCACCCTAAAAATACCATCATCTGGTAATAAAAGCAAGAAACATTTTTATTATGATGAAAATAAGTCTAGCACTCCATCAAATCTAGTTTTGTCCTTAAAGGTCAAACACTACAACTAACATTATTAATTAGAGAAAAAAAGAAATCAAGACTATTTACGCTGTTAATTATTTTTTTCCCAGAAGAAATAGCAAAATTGTAAAAGATAGAGAGTATGTTGTTGTGTTGGTACCACTGAGTAAGTTCCAACTCATAATGATTCTATGCACAACAGAACCAAACACCCAGTCCTGCACCATCCTCACAATCG
>NW_006408550.1:21490575-21493535 GCF_000296735.1 Chrysochloris asiatica | reverse complement strand
CAATTTATTTATTTTAATTCCTTAATTAATTATGGCCCTGGCCAATTAGTAATTACTTTGGCAGTGGGACTTCAGGGAGCACTGTATGATGAGTTTTAAGTCAAATCAGAATTGGACTAGAGTTAGGTTTTTACCAATTACTGTGTCACTATGGGTAAGAACTAAATTTTCCAAGTTTCCTAAATAGAGGGGAAAGCATCTATTTTTTAGGATTTCTGTAACGAGTAAATGCGATCATATATGGAACATGGTGATGTCCCCAAGATGTAATAGTTATTATACTAATTTTATATATATGCACATATATTATCTATTAACAACATATATATTTATCTATTTATAATGTTTAGTGCTACTGATATAAGACAGCCGAATTTACCCATAGGGAGAATTACAGTATTGAAGAAAAATATTACAAGTACCATGGACTGCCAGAAGAACAAATAAATTTGGGTTGGTTGAGGTACAGCCAGAACACTCCTTAGATGTCAGGATGGAGAGAATTTGGCTTTCATACGCTAGACATTTTATCAGGAGGGACCAGTCCCTGAAGAAAGACATCATGCTTAGAAAAGTGGAATGTCAGCTAAAAGAGGAAGATCTTCAATGAGTTGGACTGACTCAGTTGTAGCAACAATGAGTTCAAATGTAACCACAATTGTAAGGATGGTACAAGCCTGGGCAGTGTTTCATTCTGTTGTGTATGTATGCATTGGGTCACTATGAGTCAGAACCAACTTGATGGCACCTAACAACAACAAACACAATCGTTATGCAAGCAGATTGCCAGGAGCTACCCCAAACAGAGTTGCTGGTGGTGTTGAACTAAAAACCTTTCTGTGAGCTTAATTGCTACACTCCCTGAGCTATGTATACCCAGATGCAAATGGACAAATGGGACCAGTCATGCCCTCCCTCTGTCCAGCCCTTTCCCAACATGATGTACCTGGGAACATATGGGCTATAAGGACCTCCATTGCTCTCATGAACTGCCCATAGCAATCACACTGTTTCAATTGTTTCCAATCACCAGGGCATTACCAAGCTTGATCCCTGACTTCTTGGCTGGGACTTGTGCCTTTGTGGCACTGTAGGATAAGCACTGGACCAAAAGTTTGGTTTGAACCTCAAGGCTGGTGATTCAAACTCACCAGAAGCTCCTCAGAAACGCTATACAAGTTTGGAACTGACTGGATGGCACTTAACAACAACAACAATGATCAAAACCTTCAGGTTATTGAAGAAAGGTGGTTGTGGCCAAAATTCACTTTTGGACATGTCATGTTGCATTTGTGATATATGCAAAGGTGTGCTATGTCAGATCTCTTCTTAACATCATTTCATCATTTCAACCTAGCGTAGTGGTTACGAATCGGGCTGTGAACCGCAAGGTCAGCAGTTCGAAACTACCAGCGGTTCTGTGGGAGAAAGATGAGGCGTTCTGCTCCCGTAAAGATTTACAGCCTTGGAAACTCTGTGCAGGGTCGCTATGAGTCGGAACCGACTCCACGGCACTTAACAACAACAACAATACATGTGTGCACATTATTTGCACAATAATAATTAATTACGGTAGTCTTATATAACTTCAAATAATCAGTTTGTGCTCAAATTATTTTAGAGTGAGAAGGTGACTATGAAGTTTTAAGTCCTGAATGAGAACCGTAATCAATCAACTACCAAAACCCAGGATTCAGTGATGTAACTGAAGCAATCGAGAACAATTAAGCAATAATTCATGAAAATGTGACTTTACTTGCAGTGAGATTTCAAAAAAAAAAGAAACCAATATGAACACGAATTGCAGGGGAAGACTTATTAATGAAGTCAAGATGGCTCTGTCATCGAATTGACCCCACGTCGAGTCACAGCAGAAAGGGATAAAAAGGATATTTTCACTGCAGAGAGTATGAGTCAACCGACAGAGGAAGGGTCGAGAGCAGAGTGTTCAGATGAGAGCAGTCAAGTGGTTTGACCTAGGTGTGCATTCATGTGTGTGAGCATGGGGCCTGGGGACAAGGTATAAATTAAATGGATAGATAGTGTGGGAGCCAGGAGTAGATGACCTTGAAAATCAGATAAAGGAATGTGAGTTTATGGATTAAGTAATAGCGAGGTACAGAGTATTAAGGGTGCATCTGCAAAAGATTCACTTCAGCATCTAGAGGGCCGAAGGTAGGGGAGCCATTAGAAGGATAAGCTACATCTGAAAGACTTCAAAGAACTTTTTAAGAAAGGGAAATAGCAAAGAAGAATTTAAATAGTCTTAAATTAAAAACTTAAATCTTCTTACATTTAAAAGTGGAACTAAAGATGTTTCTGCTGACAAAGTAAATCATTTAGATGAAGACGTAGGACTGTTGCTTTGTTTTGTTTTGTTTTGCTTGTTCAGTCTCAGACAAATTAACTATGGAATGATGAAGGAATAATGGGTAGAAAAGTCCAGAAGACAGATAACCTTCATATGGGAAGATTCACATTTGGGAATTATAAGAGGAAAGCTATAGATACCTTCATTATAGGGGATGAGGCAGAACTGCTGTTCCTTTTGAAAAAGAACAATGAAAATGCTCACTTCTGTAAACATCATTCCATGGTGTGTGCCCTCAGACCATCATCAGTAGATCATCACAAGCAAGGAAATAGACTCGAAAGGTGATGAGAACTATTTAAAGCAGATCCTGATGTATCTAGGGTTTGTTGTTGTTGTTATTAAGTGCCTTCCAGTTGGTTCCGACCTATAGCGACCATGTACAGCATTTCGAAGGAGCAGCTTGTGAGCTTGAACTGCTGACCTAGTGGTTCACACTGACTTTGTAGTCCAGTGCATTAACCCACAGCACCATGCCAGGGTTAGGTGGGTATGTATTTCCTAATTTTTATCTCTTTAAGATTATTCTGGAAAAACTGCACCCTCACAATTTAGTTGTCTTAGTTACTGAGTGCTACCTTAATAATGA
>NW_006408550.1:21484451-21490145 GCF_000296735.1 Chrysochloris asiatica | reverse complement strand
GGTTCCAACTCGATGGCACCTGACAACAACAACAACAACCTTAATAACAACAACAACAAGCTCATGGGGTGGTTTTAAAGGCTAGGAATTTATTTTCTCACAGTTTAGAAGGTTTAAAAATCCAAATTCAGGGTTTGGCTCTTGGGGGAGGTCCATTCTTGTTGGGAGCTTGGGGAGTTTCTGAGAGCACCTTGGTGTCTTTCACCTTTTGCCCCAATCCACCCCTACTCACCCCATGTGTCTCCCTATGTCTATTTGCTGCTTTTTTGTTGTTCTTTAAGTAAACTTTGCAGAGTAAGGTAGTTTCCCACTCAATGGTTTGTACATAAGGCTCTGATGACAGTGGTGGAAATCTCTACAATATGTCAGCTGTCTCCCCATTTCCTCACTGGATCCCCATTTTCTTGGGTCCAAATTTTCTACCCAGTCTTACCTTCTTGACATTGTTTTTGGGTAAATGTGTTCCTTTTGATTTCACTGTTCTAAGAAACATGTTTCTTTTCCATGCTATTGTTTATCTAGTGTTGGACGGACTGGTGTTCTCCAGAAATGGCTTCAATAACAGGCCAGAGACTGTCTTAGAGCCATAGCCTGGTCTTTTTCGTGAATTTGATTTTTAGTTTTACATTTTTCTTCCACTATGTCTGGGACCCTTGGTTGTGATCTTGGTCAGAATGGTTGGTAGTGGTAGCTGCTTCCTTCCATCTTTTTGCTCTCGTGAATCACACTGCAATGAACTGAATACACATTTTTGGTGAGTGCCAATATTGCTGGGATAAGCTAGTATGTCATGTAGTTTTAATTCCCATCCTGCTCTGCTACAACAGTAACTTAATAAAATAAAACCACTATTTCCAAACAGGATCCATGGGTATATATAAGTCAAAGAAAAAAACTCAACACTGCTGTCGTCAATGCTGACTCATGTTGACCCTATAGGATGAAACAGGATTGCCCCATATGAGTCCTAGTGACCCTATAGGAAAGGGAAGAATTCTGTAAAAACTTTTTCTAAAAGCATACGACCACATCTTTCCCCTGCAAAGCATCTGGTAAGTCCATACGGACACATTTTGGTTGGCAGCTAAGCCCTTTAACCATTATATCACCAGAGGTCCTTACCCATGGGAATGTTGATGTTAAGTGGCATCAAGTCAGTTCTGAGTCATAATGACCCTATATAGGGTTTCCAGGAGCGACTGGTGGGTTTGAACTGCCGGTCTCGTGATTCAAACTGACCTTGCGATCTAGTGCATCATCCCACAGCACAACACCAGGACTCCATGCAAAAGTATGTTGTTATTGTTGAGCGTCATCAAGCCGGTTCCAATCCATAGCGACTCTGTGTAGAATTTCCGAGGAGCAACTGGTGGGTTTGAACCAGTGACCTTGAGATTCAAATTGACCTTGTGGTCTAGTGCATTAACCAGCGGTGCTGCACCATGACTCCACGGGTATAGGCAACAGGAATTCAACACATGTTTTGGGAGAGCACAATTCAATCTATAGCATCACTGAAATATGATAGGTAGAAAAAAATTCAAGATCCTACCATACCATAGAGTAAATAAGTTTAAAGTTTTCATGACTTTCTAGAATTAGAACTTGAATTAGCAGCATGGAAACAAAAATCCAATCAGTTTCCAAATAAATACCTTTCAAATGTCCTTCCATGTCAGCCAGATACATTTCAAAAATAAAGGCTCATTTCAAAATTCTATTTAATACTTCTAAAGCTAAAGGCAAAAATCAGAAAACCCTGTAAAAATGCCTTTGATGCTGTTAATAAAATGCAAAACAGATGCATTTGTGTATTACTGACTTCCTCAAGTATTCAATGATTAGGATGTTTGTTCTTTAACTGGCAGACTTGAAGCATGGATTTTGCATCTATTCTTATTGCCTATAAGCTCTAAAATTTAGGATGGAAAAAAGACTGCATGCTACCAGAACTCCTTTATGGGAGTAAAGTTAATGCCAAACCTCTTCCCCTCAGTCCTCTTCAAAATGAACAGCATTCATAAGCCTGTTACCCAATTCCAAATGTACTCCAGATTATATGTAAATTGAGAACTTCCCAAGTTTTTAGAATGTCAAGAGTAGGAAGCAACCAAGAAATCTCATTCAAATCACTCTGAGGAAAACAGGCTCCACCAAGACCATGTTATTTCTACCATGCCTGTGATGGCACAGATCTACCCCAGAGGCAACATTAGGACAAAGATTCTGAACCTCAAAGAGATGGTTCAGTTAGCACACAGAACACATTCCCATTCTTAATGAATTAAGAACACTGTTACCAAGTATCTCAAATGACTACTGTGGCTTTTCTTGAGCCTGGAGCCATGTTGGTATATAAAGAACTTAAATAAAATGTTCAGAGGGATATGTTGAAGGGTGGTCAAAATCTGTCACTATACACTGTCACCATCTATGAGCTTTTAGGGAGTTATCTGCCATGTTTTTCAAAGGACACTAAGAGTTACTACCTGCACTGGTAACACCCAGAAGAATAAAGGTGTCCAAGCTCTATCTAAATACAGCCACTCACAGCCAGACTGTCAGCACTAAGATTTCTAGAACTCTCTCTGTATGTCCAGCTCTTCAACCAGGAACTAATAACAAATTTAAAAATAATAACTTAATTGTGCTGCTGTATACAGCTCTAGAGGCATCGGGTTTAGAATCTACTGTATAGTATGAAGATAATTCAAACATTCATAAAAACGTATCTTTCAATGTAGATGTTGACTTTATAACTATCAGTTTATATAATAGTATTCTCTTGCATAATACAATTGCTAGTGATTGTGATTCAAGAAGCAAAATGATCTTCTATTCTGACAGGAAAGGCATCTTGCAGTGCATTCTGAAAGGACAATGTATTTACACCCACATTCACAAAACAACAGTGCATTGGAAACCCCTATCAGTTTCCTTAGCAGAAATAGCCTCATCTTTCTCCTATTTATAATCATCTTGGTTGCTTTTTTTTTTAGTGCCCATTGTTTATTTCTTCCACATATGGGTCAGCTCATACACACACCACACACAGGTGCTGGAATCGTGGGAGAGGGTAGCACCCCCAGTCTCTGGTGTGAGAGGGGAAGAGAAGGATGCTTTCTCTCCCATTCTCACTGGGGACTGAGGGGGGATCAATGGACAAGCTCCACCCCTTCCACCTCTCAGCCAACGAGAAGCCACCCAGGTGACATGTTTAGTTCCAACCATTATCAGTAAGTGGAGAAGTGATTGGCCTGGTCCCAACCATTACAAGTGAAGGTGTAAATGGTAAAGGAAGGTACAGTTTGGATTAGGTCAGGAGAGGGGGCAGGTGACACCATCAGAAGCATGTGGTGGTGGCGGTGGGGGTCAGTTATAGGCTTCTGGGCTGTCTAGTCTCTGGCTCAGGAGGAAGGGGTCAGGAAATGGTTGGGGCTTATTGTCTGGCATTCATCATGTCCACAAATTCAGACTTGAGGGACGCACCACCCACCAGGAAGCCATCCACATCAGGCTGGCTTGCCAGTTTCTTGCAGGTGGCTGTGGTCACAGAACCTCCATAAATGATACGAGTACTTTGAGCCACTGCATCAGAGACACTGGACTTGAGCCACCCCTGAGCTTTTCATGTACTTCCTGCGCCTGCTGGGGTGTTGCAGTCTTGCCAGTACCAATGGCCCACACAGGCTCATAAGCCAAGACGACCTTGCTCTAGTCGGTCACATTAACTGCGATGACCTTGGTTTGCTCGAAAATGACCTTTCAGTGATGCCAGCTTCCCTCTCATCTAGCTTCTCCACAATGCAGGCGATTACTCCGAGACCCTCTGCCAGGGTATGGGGCATTTTCTGCTCAATCAGCTCATCTGACTTTCCAAAGACATGCCTTCTTTCCGAGTGCCCCAGGATTACCCAGGTGGCTCCACAGTCTTGGATCATGCCAGGGCTGATCTCCCCCGTGAAGGCCCCATTAGTTACTTTGTAGCAGTTCTGAGCAGCCACAGAAATCTTGGGATCTAGCTTCTGCCTGGCAAAATCGATGTAGGCAGAAGGGGGTGCACAGACAACCTCGGTATCGGCCGGCACATTGGCGGTATTCAGAGTGGTGATGAGTTCCCTTAAAACCTTCTTTCTCCTGTTCATCTTCCAGTTCCACCCTACGAAGAACTAACTCCCAGGAGCCATTGCGTTAGAGCCGAGACACTGAAGGTCAGTACCACCTTACATCGCTTTTTGAAAAAGAAAAAAAATTAAGAAGCAACCGACAAGGCTTTTTTTTAAGGTATTTATATTTCTTTCATTTTTGTATACTGTGTTTTATCCATTTTCAGGACAATCTAAGATTAGTGCTCTGTTTCTCCTTGCTTTATGTGTTCTTGAGTCCCCCCACACCATGACTCCATTTAAATTACCCTTCCTAGGATGTATCTTTGGGGTTGCTAGCACAAGCAAAGTGAAATGTATGAATTTTATGTGAATGCATACCATCTCAAATTTCTAAGCATGGTTTCTTTTTAGAACATGAGAAGGTTGTCCAGAGGAATTTAATACCGGCTGGGCATGCTGAACTTGCACAGTTCTCAGCACCAGAGTGAATACCACCTTAGTAATTATAACTCTTATGGCAAATCATAGTGGCCCTGTAAAGGGTTTCCAAGGAGCAGCTGCTGGGTTTGAACTACCCCCTTGAAATTAGCAGTTCAAAGCTTATTATATGCCAATACTAACCTCTGGGATATTGAAACAACCTGGAGAGCTTTTTCAAAAATAATGTTGGAAACTCAACATAGACTAATTAAATCATAATCCTGGGGATAGTGGGGTAGGTCCAAGGTATCAGTGTATTGAGAAATCACCTTGATGAGATAAGCACCCAGTTGAAAACCACTGCTGTAGGGTGAGTCATTCATTCAGGGCAACAATGAGCCTTCTGTTTTGTGTAACTTCTTGTTGTGAATTGAGTGAAAGTTTACAGAGTAGACCATCAGTCTTACAATCAACAAATCATAGCCTTCATTTCATTTCAATTATTACAATGTTCTCAGTGTAACTTACTTCTCCCATTTCTTTCCTGTGATGTGTGTTTCCTTTGCTTCTCCTTTCCCAAACCCTTCTAAACTCTGTCTTTTAGTAAATGCTGCTATTTTGATCTTGCATAGTTGACCATTGTATAGTGCGTATACCTCCCTAATGTTGTTGACCTCCCTATATACCTATCTAGTACTTGGCTGAAAATTGAGCCACAAAGGGGAGTTCAGTTCCAGGCCTGAAGGAGGACTAAGGGCCTAGTCTCTTTCTGAGCAGTAAGCCTGGTCTTCTCTTTATAATTTTGAATTTTGTTCCATATTTTCTCCCAATATTCTAGGACCTTCTAATGTGGTCCCTTACAGGGAAGTTGGTAGTGGTAACTTGGTAACATCTAGTTCTTCTAGTGCAAAAAAGCTTTGTAACTATTCAAAGACAGATTTAAGAGCTTATGGTGGTGCAAATATAATTCTCACTGGGCTAGGAAATCATACTTTACATATTGAAAGAAAGCTTTTCAGTGTGGAAGAATCATTATGCTAAGAAGTCCTGTATATTTCAGGACCATTATGATACTGAAGGAAGAAGTCCTAGGTTCATTGTAGGAATTGGCAAAGAACAAGGCATCAGGAATTGATGGAATAAAAATTGAAATCTTTCAAGAAAG
>NW_006408550.1:21478167-21482701 GCF_000296735.1 Chrysochloris asiatica | reverse complement strand
GAACCGACTCGACGGCACTTAACAACAACAACAACAAAGTCTAATAACACTGCTTATGTTAGCTTACATGGTAAAAGAGAGTTTTCAGATATGATTAAGTTAAGGATTTTGTGATGGGAAAATTGGATTATCCAGACAGATGTACAGTAATCACAAGAGTCCTTATACCTGGAAGAGGGTGTCAGAATCAGAGAAATTTGAAGACGCTACGCTGTTGGCACTGAAGATGAAGAAAGGTGCCATGAACCAAGGAATGTTGGTTGCTGTTTGCTGTTGCTATTAAGTGTCATAGAGTCAGTTTGGCTTATACCAATCCTATCTAGGGTTTCTAAGGAGCAGCTGATGGGTTTGAACTGATGAGCTTGTGATTCTCAGTCCAGTGCTGATCCTACGGTGCCACATCACAAGTAGAAAAAGCAAGGAAAAGGATCCTTTCCTAGTTCCCCCAGAAAGAACGCAGCCCTACCAACACCTTGATTTTAGGACTTCTGACCTTCAGAGCTGTACAATTTGTGTTGCTTTAACTAAATTTGTGGTGACTTTTAATAATAGTAATAGAAAACAAATACAGACATGTTAACCTACCTCTAGCAATGCTTCCCCTAAAAACTTCCTATCATGTTTGTCTAGGTCTGACACTCATTCTTTCCTTCATTCAGAAAAGTCAATTAGATATTGAACACACAGACATAAACCATAGGCATTGTCCTCTAAGAGTTCAGAGTTAGGTAGAGGTAGAGAAACTACTACCAAACAAAGACCATAAACGAGGTACACAGTATATACCATGGAATGGCTTCTCCAGACCAATGGAGTTGTCAAGGTTTGCTTAAGGAGATAATACATGTAGTGGGTTGGATGGTGACCCATGAATATAGGTCCATCTCCTAACCACTTGAACCTATGACTGTGATCTTATTTGGGAAAAGGACCTTTGCAGATGTAATTAAGTTAGGGATCTTAAAATGAGATCATCCTTGATTATTTGGATGGTCCCTAACTCCACTGGCATGTGTCTTTACAACATGCAGAAAAGAAGCAGAGAGAGAGAGGAGATGACCATGTGGAGATGGAGACAGAGATCGGGGTATACAGCCACTGCTAAGGAATATCCACACTCACCAGACTCTGGAAGAGGCAAAAAATGATCGTTCCTTGTTGTTGTTGTCAGGTGCCATCGAGTCGGAACCGACTCATAGCGACCCCATGCACAGCAGAATGAAACAATGTCCGATCCTGGGCCAACCTCACTACCGCTGCCACACTTGAGTCCATCAATGATGCCACCTGGCCAATCATCTTGTTATGGATTTTCCTCTTTTCTCTGACCCTCCACCTTACCCAGCATGACATCCTTCTCCAGTGACTGTTCCCTCCTGACAATATGTCCAAAGTATGAGATACGAAACTTACTTAGCCATCTGGCTGCACTTCTTCCAAAACAGATCTATTGGTTCTTTTGGCAGTCCATGGCACTTTCAATATTCTCCTCCAACACCACAACTTAAAGACATCAATTCTTCTACGATCTTCCTTATTCACTGTCCAGCTTTCACTTCCATATGAGGTTATTGAAAATACCATTGGCTTGGGTCAGGCGCATCTTAGTCCTCAAGCTGACGTCTCTGCTCTTCAACCCTTTAAAAAGTTTCTGTGCAGCAGATTTGCCTAATGCAATACGTCGTCTGATCTCTTGACTGCTGCTTCCGCAAATGTTGATAGTGATCCAAAAAGAATGAAGTCCTTGTCCCTTAGGACCTTCAAAGGAACCATGCCTACTGGGTTTTGCATTTTGTTCTCAAGATTATGGAAGAATGAATTTCTGTTGTTTAACGACACCAGGTATGTGGTTATTTGTCACGGCAGCCCTAAAAAACTAATATATAGCCTTATATATATTTTTGAAAAGTGCCAACATTGTTAAGTGCCATCAAGTCAGTTCCAATTCATAGTGACCCTGTATTGGGTTTGCAGAGAAGCAGCTTGTGAGTTTGAACCACTGATCTTTCAGTTCAAACCAACGCTGCTGCCCAGTGCATTAACCCTCAGTACCATACCAGAACTTCAGTTAGAAGAGGTGAATGTGGTGGAAATTTTTTAATGTTACAGGCAAAGAGTATATATACATATAAAGGATATAAGTAAGAAGTTTCATATAGGTAAATTGTATGGCTGGAATCATAAAAATTAGAAAGTGTTGAAATATGAGACATTCAAGCTACAAATATTCATTCAACCTTCTTTCAATACCACTGGACATGAAGGGGTCACTTTAGTTGTGAAATGTGTATTTTATTTAAATTAAAAGGTATCCTAAATTAAACCATGTGACAGGAATTTAATTTAGTCCTTAGTTCCTCATGCAGTTTAGGAAAAAGGACCTTTGAAGATGTAATTAAGTTAGGGATCTTAAAATGAGGTCATCCTTGATTATTTGGGTGGTCCCTAACTCCGCTAGAGACCTGTGCTTCCAATTTTCCAGGCTTGTTCAGATAGAACTGGTCCTAATTAAACCCCATCTGAGAAAGCTGAAAATTGTGTCCTCTTATTGTCACATTGGGAGTCCTGATGTGGGTTAATGCCATGAACTGTAATGTCGGCTTGGACCACAAGGTTGGTGGCTCAATTTCACCAGCTGTACCTTGGAAACCCTATACAGGGTCACTATGAGTTGGAACTGACCCGACGGCACTTAACAACAATGATTACACTTGGCCTGGTATGGTGCTGTAGGATAAGCACTGGAATGAACTGCTAACCACAAAGTCAGCTGTTCAAACCCACCAGTCAGTCACTCCATGGAAGCCCTATACAGGGTCTTTGTGAGTTGGAAGTGATTTGACAGCACTTAACAAACAAAACAAACATCATCACACTAGAGCAGAGCAGGGTCTCATCCGGAAACTCTGAAATTGGTTATTTATCAGTTGTATCTGCATCTCCAACTTTACTTTCTTTTAATATTACAAAGACTTTTTGCGGTGTCCTGTGAAATCAGTTTACATGCTTGGCTGCTAATGGAAAGACTGATTGCTTGAGGTCACCCAGAAGTTCATCAAAAGAAATGCCTGGTGATCTACTTATGAAAAATTAGCCACTGGAAATCTTATGGAGCACATTCTACTCGGACATGCACGGGGTTACCATGAATCAAAGTCTACTCAAAGACAAGAGGCTTTTGTACTGTTTGTGTACATGTCTCTCATGAGAAATACTAAGTAATTCAAAGGCAAGAGAGGTCTTACACTCTGACTAGGTTACATCTCAGTGCTTCGGGTGCACATAGCAAGTTCTCATTCAAGATTTCTCATAAACTTAGGTGGTTTGTGGTCAAGTGTCACTAGGCATGTTGTTGTTGTTACGTGCCATCGAGTCAGTTCTCACCCATAGTGACCCTGTATAGGGTTTCTGAGGAGCGGTTTGTGAGCTTGAACCACCAACCTTGTGGTTCAAATGGGTTTGCAGCCTGGCGCATTAACTCACAAAGCCACACCAGGACTCCCTGTCATTAGGCATAGAAGAGTTCAAATCTGCTCCAGCAAACAGCAATTTGAGTCAATCTGTGGATTCTGTGCTTTGTTTCTAAAAAATGTTGTCTATGCAGCATTTCAGACTTCTTAAAAAAAAGGGTAGCTGATTCATTTTCAAAAAAAGACTCATCACAACGTCATCTTCATCCTGGAAAAAATGTTTTGAAGTATGAACATGCCTAACCTACCTAGATGCCATTTTCCTGATATGAATGCATTTTCATTATGATTCAGAAGAATGTCCTCTTGGCTGCTATTCTAACATCCAGAATGATCTTGGAGGGAATATGTAAAACAGTCCAATCACTCTCAATGGAGCTTATCATTTCCTCATTTTTACCCCTTTTGGCCTAAGGGAATTAAAAAGTGGAGGCAACCGAGGACTGCTAGACACTAAGTCCAATGTATTATTGCAGGGTTTTTTATCTCTACAATCCTGGAGAAAGAATCCAGCCACACTCGTTCACAGTAATAATGATGGAATTCAGACTCAGAGACGATCGATAGCTGATCTGCCCAATGGCATACAGTTGCAGTCTCAGGGCTGGAGACTGGGTTTTCTGACACTCACTACAACATTTTTCCTCTTCATGAAAACTACATAATTAAAGGATGTTTTGATTTCTGCTATGCTCCTTGGATACCCTATACAAAGTTGCTGTGAGTCAGAACTGACTCGATGGCAGTTAACAACAACATAAAACTGGTAAGTTGACTATGAGCTGGTTCTTAGGCACAGCTTGGGTATTATGAGCATAAGATAGAATTAATGTGTCCTTGTGTGGTGCCGTTTGGAACTATCAGCTGTTCTGCGAGAGAAAGATGAGGCTTTCAACTCCCGTAAAGATTTACAGCCTCGGAAACCCTGTACAGGGTCACTATGAGTCGGAGCCGACTCCATGGCACATAACAGTGTGGTGCCATGGGTTAATGAGCTGGACTGCAAGGTCGGTTTGACCCACAAGGTCGTCGGTTCAAGCTCACCAGATGCTCCTTGGAAACCC
>NW_006408550.1:21471916-21478067 GCF_000296735.1 Chrysochloris asiatica | reverse complement strand
ACAGTGTGGTGCCATGGGTTAATGAGCTGGACTGCAAGGTCGGTTTGACCCACAAGGTCGTCGGTTCAAGCTCACCAGATGCTCCTTGGAAACCCAATACACGGTTGCTATGAGTTGGAAATGACTCGGTAGCACTTAACAACAAGAAATCTCTCCAAAACTTAGTATCTTAAAATAGCAAGCTTTAAAAACTCATTCATGATTCTGAGGGTTGATGTGCTCAGTTTGGAGCCTCTCATACAATTATAGTCACATAGCAGCTAAGGCTAGGGTCCTCTGATGGCTTTCTTACTCACATCTGGTACCTGGGCTGGCATAGGTGAACAGGTGGGAGCTGGTCAGGCATCTGCTTCTTTATGTGTGACTAGCTCGGGCTTCCTCAGAGCATGGCAGTCTTTGGGTGGTATTTCTAACACTGTGGCATTAATAACATTGGATTGAATCCGACCCTATAGTACAGAGTAGGATTACACCATAGAGTTTCCAATCTATGAATCTTTATGGAAGCAAATGGACTCATTTTTCTCCTGTGGAGTGGCTGATGGGTTCAAACGGTCAACCTTTCAGTTAGCAGTCCAATGCTTAACCTACTCTGCCACCAGGGCTGCAAGACCAAGTCAAAAGCTGAAGAAGAGCTTTATCTAACCTCACACATCCCAGAATGTTGCTTCTCTTAGCTTCTGTTTTCTTTTATTGGTAAGCAAATCACTAAGGTTTGTCCTCGTTCAGCCAGGAGGGTAATTAAAACCAACATCTTATGAGAGGAAGAGCAAAGAACCTGTGGCCATCTCTAATCTCCTTACATAATTACCCTCCAAAACAGCATTCCATTATAGACAGCTCAAACCCAGATAAAATTCCCAGGAATTTTAAATTCTGGGAATATTATTTAGAGAAATAATGCTTCTCTAAATATGCAGGGTATGTCCTACCCAAAAACTTTTCAGGGACCATTGCTCTGAATGGTGCTAAATTCTTCACCTTTATTTCTGTATGTCTCCATCTGCTTAGATAGAGAGTAGAACTTTGCTCATTTTTTAAAAAGGCAACACTTTTCTCTCTCGTTATAAAAGGTCCATTGGTAGTGCCACAGGTTAAGCATTGGGCTGTTAAGCGTAAGGTGGGCAGTTTAAACCCACCAGCCACTCATTGGGAGAAAGATAAACTTTTCTGCTCCCATAAGGATTTACAGACTCAGGAATCTTACAAAGCAGTTCTACTCTGTCCTACTGAGTCTCTCTGAGTAAAAATCTAATAGATAGTAATGGGCTAATTTCAGCTTATTAGAAGCTGCATTGGACTGCTAACTACAGGGTTGGTGGTTCAAATCCACTACCTGCTACTTGGAAACCCTATACAGGATTGCTGAATGGGAACTGAATTGATAGCACTTAACTACAACAACAGAGTCCTGGTGTGGCGCTGTGGGTTAATGTGCCAGACTGCAAAGTCATTTGAACTGCAAGGTCGGCGGTTCAAGCTCACCAGCTGCTTCTTGGAAACCCTACACAGGGTCGCTATGGGTTGGAATTGACTAGACAGCACTTAACAACAACAACAACTACAACAACAGAATTACGAATTGGACTGCTAATTGCAGGGTCAGCAGTTTGAGTCCACCAGCTGGTCTTTGGAAGAATGATAAGGTTTTCTGTTCCACAGAGATTTATAGCCTCAGAAACTCTAAACAGGGTCACTGTAAGTCAGTACCTACTCCATGGTGTACAATCACCCCACCACCAGATAGGAAATAGAAAATGTACATAGTTTCCACCTTAAAAATTAAAAAGTGAGGCATCTTCAGTTATTGGTCTATGCTGGGAACTGACAAGCTACTGGTACAGCCTTTCTTTTTTTTTTTTTTTCATTGAAATATGCTATATTCTTAACAACTCATGGAAAATCTGTTACAAACACCAAAAAGCCAGTTGACACATCTTGTTTTCTTTTCTTCAGCTTTTGACTTTGTGAACAGAACTGATTGTGAAGTGTAAATTATATATGTGGATAGAAATGCCTAGAAGGAAACAGACAAAAATAAAATAAGATGCGAAACAAACAATCCAAACAAGGATTTTCTCTGGCTCATGAGAATACCTGTCCCTTATTTCTATTCATATGTATTCTTTATAATTAACATAAATGGTATCTAAATAAAATGATTTAAAAAAATTTAAACTAGATTTTTAGGTAAATTTTTTATCTTCCTTCCTTTTTTTTTTCCTTTCTTTTGTTATTTTTGTGGCAGAGACCTTCTTGGCTACTGCCTCTGTTTTTCACCATATGCTCTATGACTAACAGTTACTAGAATAGATCCCACTTAGTAACTGCAGCTGACAGTTGTACTTCACAACCTGCTTATCTTGGATATTAGAGAGTAAATCACATGATTCAATGTTAGATGGGCTATGAACATTTTCCAAATTTAGAAAATCATAACTAAGATGTTCTTCAACTTGCTATTGTTGTTTAATGCTGTCAAGTCGGTTCAGATTCAGTGACCCCATATAGGGTTTCCAAGGAGTGGCTGGTAGGTTTAAATAGTTGACCTTGCAATTAGCAGTCCAATGTTTATCCTACAGTGCCACACCAGACTCCAACTTAGGTATGAATAAGTCATTGGTTTTGCAAAATTCTGCTCTGTAATCTCTAGCCTCATTTCTATCACCAACGTGATGTTTTCCAACTATTGACCCTTCCTCTTTGTTTCTAACCTTTGTATTCCAATCACCAGTAATTATCAATACATCTTGATTGCATGTTTGGTCAATTTCACAACTTCAGACTGAAGAAATGGATAGAATTCTTCAATTGAATTATCACTGACTGTAGTGGTTGGTGAGTAAATTTGAATAGTAGTGGCGTAAACTGGTCTGGCTTGTAGGCATATGATACTATTCTATTACAGACAGCTTTGTACTTCAGGCTAGATCTTAGAATATTCTTGTTATGATGAATGCTTCACAATTTCTCCAGAATTTGTTGTTCCTGTAATCATAGTAAACCATGATTGTTAGATTCAACACGGCCAATACCAGTCCATTCCAGTTCACTGGTGCCTAGAATATTGACCTTTATGTGTTCATTTAATTTTTGACAACTTCCAATTTTCCTAGATTAACTTTAAGAAGACAGCTCTTCCCCAGACATATTTTGAGTGCCTTCAAACCTGAGGGGCTCGTGTTCTGGCATTATATCTGACAACATCCAGGTGCTTTTCATATTATTTTCATCTTCCTGCACTGTCTCTGACAATATTCCACTGCCATTCATAAGGTTTTCAGTGGCTAAATATTCTGAAGTAGATTGTCTCTCCTTATTCCTGGTCTGTCTTAGTCTGGAGGCTCCACTGAAACTTGTCCACCATGGGTGGCCCTGCTGGTGTTTACAGTACTGGTGGCAGAGCCCCCAGCCTCATAACAACACACAAGCCACTACACTATGACAAACTGACATGTGATGGATATCAGAAAGTATCAGTCCCAAACCAGCATAGGGCAAGAGGTGAGGAGCTAGATTCTGAAAGTATGTTTTGTGACTATAAGTAAGCAGTATTATCTTCAAATAAGAACGGAGCTTTTGAAAATATGGATCTCAAGACTGGAGTTGTCAGTGAGTTGATCAAGTGTTCATCGTTGATAAGGTAGAGGGAACAGAAATCAAGGCTGAGTTTGAGGAAAGAACCTCCTGGCATTACTATGGTAAAACTGTACACTTTCCTTCCATAGTGAACAAAGATGAATTTGTCATAACTATGTAATGCCAATAAAAATGATATATAGCTTTTGTGTCGTCGCTTTTCACAGCTGGTTTTTCTTGAGAAAAATAATTTTGGTAGTTTTTTAGGTGGCACACAATAGAATTAATGATAGAACTAAATATCAAAAAGAATCACATCGTTAAGAAAGCATATTGCCCAGGCTGTAGAGAAACTCTGCTTTGGTTGTTGTCTGTCCTCCGGATAATAGCCCTTCTACTGTCAAAATGTAAGGAGCTCTGGTAGCGTAGTGGTTATGAATCGGGCTGTGAACCTCAAGGTCAGCAGTTCGAAACTACCAGCTGTTCTGTGGGAGAAAAATGAGGCTTTCTGCTCCCATAAAGATTTACAGCCTCGGAAACCCTATGCAGGGTCATTATGAGTCAGAACCAACTCTACGGTACTTAACAACAACAACTGTCATAATGTACAAGAAAGTGTGTATAACTGTTGTTTGGTTTGGTTTTTATCTTATTTATCAAGTGCTACTGGCATGTTGCTTTACTCTACTGCATAGTTAAATCTGAAATGTGATAAGAGCATACAAATCTTTGCTCTTCTAAGCCAATGTTCTAACATTTTATGCTTTGATGAGAGAGCAAATGAAGGGCATTCTAACTGAGTCTCTGAAATCATTCCATATTGTGCTATCTTAAAGCCAACAACTTGAGAATCGCTAAATAAAGTCCATCATGTTCCACCATAGTCCAAATGGAGAGAGGAAAAAAAAGAGGCTAGAGAGTAATGATGTTGTCAAGCTGAATTCATTTGTCATTTTTCATCTTCAATTATGTTTTCAGTATTCAGGTAGTAAATTGCACAGTACGCATTGACGGGTGATCAGGGATTGGTGGAGACTGGAACTGTATGTCATTTGGGAAGGCAGCAGAGGTGAAAGGGCATGAGAAAATTCTGGAGATGTTAATTCCTAAATCTGGAGATGTTGGTTACTAGCCTAGCAAGAACTTTGTTAGAGTTAATTATGTAACATCCATGCATCAATTGTTTATAAGTGACTACACCATCAAAAGCAATTGATAACAACAGTTATAGACATTTTTTTTTTTTTTCTTAAGGTTACAGAAGATCTTCAGGGTCCTGTTCCCATCGTTCATTTGCCACACAAATTCTATACAAATTAAAGCTATTCTAGTCAGTTTTCCTATCAGTGAGAGGTGAAACTGTGGAATTTTTCCTTAAGGAATTTTAATTTCCAAGAAAATCTTTATATAGGATTTTTTTTAATGGATTTTATTTAATCACGTCAGGAAGGACATCTTTTTATCACCTGGAGGCATAATGAACAGTATGTTTACACCACATATTATCACCTGAAAGTCATACAGTGACAACTATGTCACAGAAAATTCTATAATCTGAAATACAAATTAAATATCAATAAATTCCCACTTGTTCTATATTACCTTGGCCCTGATTTAAGACCAAGAATTGTGTACTGAGAGTAGGAGCAAGTGACTGAGAAAATCTTCAAATGAACAGACTGGAAAAAACATAGATTGATTTTACTTATGGATAGAACAAGCTTCTTTTTCTTTCTAGAAGTGAAGTTCCAGTTATTCCACTGGACTAATACATATTAAAAGAAAGATGTTCAAAGGGAGTCCCAGTGCCAGCTGTGAGACACTCTTCTCTGAGTTCCATAAAGAAAGTGGCCTTTTCCTGATATAAGCATGACTTGTGCAGGGCTTTGTCTTAGATTTGTTTTCTATCCGCCCAGGGTTTTCAGTACACAAGCTGGACTCATCCATGAGAAAGGAACACCGCAGACATCTCATTCTTCTCTTACCACCAGATGAGTAGGAACAGCAGCAGAGGGCTGACTTAATCCCTCTTTCCTCTCTAAGACAAGTGCCTTTTCTGTACTTTTCTGATTGAAGTGCCTAGGATAAATGATTCTCTTCTCAGTGATTCTTGTTCTTCCTTAGAGACTTTCATGCAGTCTACTCAAATTCCTACCAATACTAATATTGTGTGTAATTTATTGAATGGAAGGAAGTGAGGAGTACGAAGCCGTAAAAATTAGCATTGGTGTCTCTTATTGTTGTTATGTGCCGTGGACTCCTTTCTGACTCATAGTGACCCTGTACAGGGTTTCCGAGGCTGCAAATCTTTGCGGGAACAGAAAGCCTCATCTTTCTCCCATGGAACAGTTGGTAGTTTCGAACTACTGACCTTGACATTCACAGCCCGATTTGTAACCACTACGCTATCAGAGCTCCTTCACATTGGTGTCTACTTCCTGGTAATTCTATCAACACTAGCAGTCCAGCTGTCTCGCCTAATATATATATATTTTTTAATGAATAAACACCAATGAAAGAGATTTGGAGTCACTATTTGAGTTAAACAAATTCTAAAACTTTACATTAAATT
>NW_006408550.1:21443156-21470344 GCF_000296735.1 Chrysochloris asiatica | reverse complement strand
CCCAGGGCTCCTAGTTTAAGTTAAAAGTTTGGGTCTGGTGACAGTGACTCAGGCTGCGTGATCATGAATCATATCCCAACCACCACATTTGTGGTCGTTAATTGCCATCAAGTCAGTTCCAACTCATAGTGACCCTGTATCTATAGGGTTTCTACAGAGTGGCTGATGTGTTTCAACCACCAACCTTGTGATTAGCAGTCTAGTGCTTATCTTACAGTCCCACACCAGAATTCCCATAACAAAGCCAATCCTATAAGATTTATAACTCTGCATCTGTATGTAAATCCCAATCAGGGTTCTTTCTCCAGCTCTCACAGTAAGGAACTGACCTGCCATCGATCATGAGTTTGTAATGATTTATTTTGTTTTCTATAATCCAAGACTGTGATTCAGTGGACACTTTTGTTTCAGCCAGTGAGGAATAAGTGGGGCTGACCCAATCCCTGGCATTTTTCAATAGCCTCGTATACATGTGAAAGTTGAACAATGAATAAGGAAGACTGTAGAAGAATTGATGCATCTGGAGTATGGTGTTGGAGAAGAATATTAAAAGTGCCATGGGCTTCCAGAAGAACAAACAGATCTGTGTTGGAAGAAGTGCAGCCAGAATGCTCCTTGGAAGCTCGGATGGCGAGACTTCGTCTTTCATACTTAGGATGTATTTTCAGGATGGGTTCATCCCTGGAGAAGGACATGATGCTTGGTATAGTGGACAGTCAGTGAAGAAGAGGAAGACCCCCAATGAGATGGGTTGGCACAGTGGTAGCAGCAGCGATGGGCTCATGTTTAACAATGATGTAAGGCTGGCACAGAACCTGGCACTGTGTTTTTCCATTGTGCATAAGGCCGCTATGAGTCAGAGCCGACTCAGAGACACCTAACAACACTGTGTTCATGCTGATGGTTCCCGTCACCTGGGATAATCATCTTTGTGTTGTCTTTGTCTTGTTTAAGGCTTGATAAAAAGATCTCTGAAAGTTTGACTCTGGGGTCTTTTTTCCCCTTTGTTTTTGTTATTGGTAAAGCTCTGTCAGACAGTGCCAACTCATAGCAACCCTTTATGGGTTTTCCAAGGTTTGAACTGTTGACCTGTGGCTAGTTCAGTGATTATTCTACAGAACCACACCAGGACTCCCCACTTCCCTCTTCTTGGTAATTGTCATTGGGTTGGTTTTGACTCATAGCCACCTGTATGTTGCTGTTATTAAGTGCCATCTAGTTGGTTCTGAGTCATTGCAACCCCTTTATAGTGTTTCCAAGGAGCAGCTTGGTAGGTTTGAACTGCCAACCTTATGGTTCGCAGGCCAGTACTGCTACTACAGTGCCATACCGAGAGTCTAGCGACTCTGCATAGGACCCTAAATTACAAAGTAAAAAGATTTTTAAAAGATTCTTATCAAGTTTATCCCTTATTTTGTTTATAAACTGCTGTTTACTTTTTGCTTCTGTTTCTTGAGCTATGATTCCCTCATACTTAAAAAGCAAACTGTTCCACATTGTACTTTTCTTTACCAGGACCTGTCACAGAGCCTGACCCAGAGGCGCACTCAGAAAATACACACTTACAGCACTGATAAGAGGTGAAATGTCCTTTTTTCTAGGGTTTGCTCAGATTCTCAAAAAGAGGGAGCTAGAAGAGTTTATGATTCCTTGACCTTTGCCTACCTCCCCCAAGCAAGAGCTCAAGGTTTTATAGAATTAAAAAGAGCATTTCTCTTCTTCACTAAACCATTAGGAAGGCCAGACTGTTCTCTACTTCTCTCTTTAAATTAAGAAAATTAACATTGAATTCATCTACAGCCATCCCAAGTGTACAAAAAGAGAAACCACATTAAAATCAAAGGTACTGTTTTAAAATTTAAATTCTAAAATAGTCAAATTGTACATCAGCTATACTGGTAAAGCAAAAGTCCCTTGTTTGTTTGTTTTTCTGTGTCACTAGAAAATCTTGCATTATTTAACGAAAAATAATCCGCTCTCCAACTTGAGCCAATAAACTTGCACTCACTGCGCAGAACTAACATAGATGGGAGTTAGATTTCATCCACACTTTCAGCATATATTATAGTAAAAGGTAATTCACAGAATCTGAACATATAACACTAACAAAAACAGAGATCTGAGCATGGAATTGTAAGTTCTTCATTGTTAAATTATGGGAATCCAAGCCATAGAGTCCTGGTGTGGTGCTGTTCAAACACATCAGGGGCTCCTCAGGAACCTATATAGGGTGGCTATGAGTCAGAAACTACTTGATGACACTTAGTAACAACAACAAAACATTTAGCCTCTTGGTGCTCTTTAAAAACAAAAACAACGTATACAATGCTAGACATTGTACATATTTACCTCTTAAGATACTGAAATTATTCAATGAAACAATAAATTGGGAGACTTTTTAAAATTATAACTAGTTTTCTATAACAATTATAAGAAATTGCATGTTTTATTTTAGCACCAACATTTTAAAATCAGGAGGCCTGGTGTGATGTTGTGGGTTATACACTGGACTGCAAAATCAGCAGTACAAGCTCACAAACTGCTCCTTGGAAACCCTATACAGGGTCGCTATGAGTGGGACGGCTTCGGCGGCCTTTACCTTTACCGGAAGTATCTAAATCATAGCAGATATCCCAGACTTCATATCATCAAGTATCTATTAGTCATTGAGAGTTCCTGAATGGTGCAAAAGGTATACACAGTGGGATGCTCACTGAAATGTTAAAGGTTTGAGTCTACTTAGAGATGTATTGAAAGAAAGGCCTAATGATCTACTTCTAAAGATCATGTTGTCATTAGGTGCCATCCATCGGTTCTTACTCAGAGCAACTCCATGCACAGTAGAATGAAACAAAACCTGGCCCTGCAATGGTTGTTCTGTCTGAGTTCATTTTTATTGTCTATCCATCATGTTGAGGGTTTCTTCTTTTTTACATACTCTCTACCAAGCATGGTGACTTTCTGCAGGAACTGGTCCCTCCTGATAAAAGGTCCACAGTATGTGAGACGAAGTCTTGCCATCTTGATTTCTAAGGAATATTATGATTGTACTTCTTCAAAGACAGTTTTCTTTGTTCTTCTGGCAGTCCATGGTACATTCAATATTCTTCACCAACATCATAATTCAAATGCATCGATTCTGTTACAGTCTTCCTTATTCATTGTCCAATTTTCACATGCAGCTGAGGTGATTGAAAATACCAAGGCTTGCATTAGTCACACCTTAGTTCTCAAAGTAACGTCTTTATTCTTTAACACTTTAGAGAGTTCTTGTGCAGCAGATTTCCCTAGTACAATACATCATTTGATTTCTTGACCGCTGCTTCCATGAGTGTTGATGGGTGATCCAAGCAAAATGTTTGATATTTTGACTGTTACTTCCCTGAGCATTGATTATGAATCCAATTAAAATGAAATCCTTGCCAACTTCAATCTCTTCTCCATTTATTGTGATGTTATATAGTGATCCAGTATGGGGACTTTTGTTTTCTTTATGCTGAGATGTAATCCAAACTGAAGGCTGTAGACTTTGATCTTTATCAGCAAGTGCTTCAAGTTTTCTTTACTTTCAGCATATAATTTTGCATCATCTGCATATTGTAGGTTGTCACTGAGCCTTTCTCCAGTCCTCATGTCACATTCGTCTTCATATAGTCCAGCTTCTTGGATTATTTTGTCAGCCTACAGACTGAATAAGTATGATAACAAGATACCTGACACACACCTGTCTTGATTTTGAACCATTCAGAAGCTCATAGCCATTGACAATCCTATGGAGGACAGTTCTCCTCTGACACACGTAAGGTTGTCATGAGTGTGAGTAGATTTGATGGCACATGATTATTGATGATTAATAATTTATTGTCTATATCCTTTATGTCTCAATGTTGTAGGCAAAAGATCTCACTAATTTGTCTCTCATATAGTGAAAGAATTACAAATGATTCAAACAAATTTAAATGTCAATATCCACAAAATAAATCCTTTAAAATAGGAGTTAATTTAACATTAGAAGACTCCAGTGATCCAATATCATCTGTTTACTGAAAGGTTGGCAATTTAAAGGCACCCAGACAGACATCTACTTCCAAAAGATCAAGGCCATTGGATGGAGCACAGTTCCACTTTGAAAGATGCACAGTGTCACTGCGAGTTGGAGTCCACTAGATGCCAAGTGACTCTTTGGGTTTTATTTAACATTAACTATATGGAAGCAATTTTATTATTTTTTTCTGTACGATTTCTATATTTATTTGTTTTAGTTATTTAAAAAGTTAAAGAGATATAACTTCCATCTTCTCCAAATGTAAATATTATTTGGTCAATATTGCTGCTTCAGTGCAATTATCAAAATAAGCCCTGATTTTCATACAAATATAAAATCAGTATTGTCACAGATTTTATTTAATCCATTAATTAGTAATGAAATGTGAGATGTTAGACCCAATTTTAAGGTAATTTGAGGAACAAATCAATTTACACATACACAATTAGGAATGCTGAAATAAATCTGCTAATAAATGAAAACCAGATTTATATCTTAACGGGCAAAACATAAATGCTTTTTTGTTGTTGTTAAGTGCCGTAGAGTCGGTTCCAACCCATAGCGACCCTGTGTAGGATTTCCAAGGAGTAGCTAGTGAGCTTGAACTGCCAGTATTGAGGTTCAAACTGACCTTGCAATCCAGCTCCTTAACCCACAGTGCCACACCAGGACTCATCTTTTTTACAGTAAGAGTACAAATCAACCTAGACAAAAATCATTTGCATTATTCTGTTTCCTACACCTTCATATTCCACTCCTCCATTAATTCAAAGGACTACTGGTATGGAACTGTGGGCTAATGCACTGGACTGCAAAGTTGGTTTGAACCACAAGGCAGGCAGTTTAAGCTCACCAGATGCTCCTCGGAAACCCATACAGGGTTGCTGTGAGTCAGAAATGACACTACGGCACTTAACAATAACAGCATTAATCAAAACCAAACCTTTGCTGCCAAGCCAATTCCGATGCACAGTGATGTTTAAGGACATAGTAGAACTGCCACATAGGGTTCCCAAGACTGGAATCTCTGTGGAAGCCAAGTGACTCAGCTTTCTCCCAGGGACCGGCTATTTGGTTCAAAACTTACTTAATAACTGCTCCACCACTCTAATCAATAGAATGATAATCAGAGATAAATATAGCCTATAGATTTCTCAGACAATGTCCAACATTCCACTGAAAGGAAACCCAGAAATCCTTTTTGTCCATTTTCTAGTCTGATAAAAATTTCTCACAATAGCTATGAAAATAATAGAAGGGAGCCTTCCTTCTTGAATGTATTTTGTACTTAAATACTGTCTGAAATCTAGATGCTCACCAAGTTAAAAATTTTAGTTGTTTCAAGGTAGAGCTTAATTTCTAGGAAGGATATTTTAACTTTTCTAAAACTACTTGTTTAACTCGATCCTCACTGGGAAAAACTTAGGAACTACAATAATTTGTATACAAATAAAATGTCCATGGAAATAACCAACATTTAACATGTATTGCACTGATAAGAAACTAACACACTAGGGAGTTGTCCCAATTGCAATAAAACAATACACACATTATTTGTATAAAAATACAGTAGTTATTGTAAAACTTCTTGTAGTGATCATCTTGAAGGTAACTGTAAATGGAGATTCTCATAAAATTAAGCATTTTAGCACAGGCCATCACCAAGATTAAAGATTTTGCTGTTTTTGTTTGTCTATTTATTTATCTTAATTCCTATCTTATATATCCTACCTTATATACATCCTGGTATGGCACTGAAGAATAATGCACTGAACTACCAGGTCAGTTTGAGCTGCAGGGTTAGTGGTTCAAACCCACTAGTTGCTCCTCAGAAACCCTATACAGGGTCAATATGACAACAACAACATATGCCCCATGTGGTCATGTAATTTAGGTTTAGTGTTAAATGTATTTTTACCCAGATCTTCTCTCCCTGTATTCTCTGACTACAGTCATACATCAGTAATGCATCAATAATTTCTATTTTATTTGTGTTTCTAGTAACATAAAATAACACAATTATTTGGCTGGGTTTAATCTTCTGCTAGAAAAGTAAAGTCCATTCAAGTACGCTTATTCCATGTTATACTCTCTAGCAAACATACTATTGGGCTACAGTAAATAAATATCTGCAAAATGAATGTGTTAAGATGCTCTGGTAGTGTAGTGGTTACGAATCGGGCTGTGAACTGCAAGGTCAGCAGTTCAAAACTACCAGCTGTTCTGTGGGAGGAAGATGAGGCTTTCTGCTCCCGTAAAGATTTACAGCCTCGGAAACCCTGTATAGGGTCGCTGTGAGTCAAAACCGACTCCATGGCACATAACCAACCAAATGAATGTGTTAGCTGAACTGTAGCTTCATAAAGAACAAGAATACAAATTACGTTATTCGTTCAACTCCCATAAATATTAGCTTTTTAAGCCAAGCATTTGTGATCATAATATATACATGTTGTTGTTGTTGTCAAGTGCCGTCGAGTCGATTCCAACCCATAGCAACCCTGTATAGGGTTTCCAAGGAGCAGCTGGTGAGCTTGAACCACCGACCTTGCAGTTTAAACGGCTTTGCAGTCTGACGCATTAACCCACAGCGCTACACCAGGACTCCTAAATGTTTACACAAGCTGATTATCACAGCTTTCTGCTGCAGAGTGACTGGTGGGTTCGAACCACAGGCCTTTGGGTTACCAACCAAGTGCTTTAACCACTGGGCTACAATAGAGCTCATGAATGTGTAAGCATAAAATTGAGACTATTGAATCAATGGATAGATTGATAGCTCCCGTTCTCCTCATCTTTTTTTTTTTCTACCAGTGAGCACAGGATTAGCTTTTATGTTCAGCAAAATATTGTGATTTTTTTCATAAATTATCATTCTGTCTTTAGTAGAATAACTGCAACTTTTGGTTTATTGTATAATTCTCTAGAAAGGTCAAAAATATGAATGTATTACTTAGAAATAATGAAATGGAATCTATCTTATTAATATCCAAGCTTTTTCCTTTTTAAGAGTCCATCTGGCAGAAATGAAGGAAGAAAGAGAGAAGAGAACGGGAAAAAGAGAGAGAAAGATAAAAAATTCTCTATCTAGATTTTTTTTTTTTAAAGCAGGGAGTTTTTGATAATTTAATTAATGAACACCCTGGAATCAGGGCACAGTTAGATGAATACTATGCTATTTTACATGGAGAACTTAAAGCTGAGAATTTAAATTCATGATGATAAAACCTGTTACAAGAATGTCAGACAGTAAGAAAAAATAAATTAACTAACTGAATAAATTGGAGTTATAAAGATTAGATTAAAAGCTAAACTAGCATCACTAAAACATAAAAATAGCTTCTTCTTCTTTTTTTAAAGTGGACGCCAAGAATATTCTTTATAGAAAAACATCCCATTCCATAAATGTTCCATTCAAACCTACCTGAGACAAACACCAAACACATATGTAGAAAAGATAAATTTTGCTCTTTATAGTTAGAAATATTTCTTAAATGAACATTTTTAAGGAAGAATCATTTTTTTATTATTATAAAATTTATTAGTGTTAATACTAAAGAAAAACATATAATATTATCCAGATATTTTCCTGAGGAACAACATTCATTAACACTGTTGTTGATAAGTGCCATTGAGTCCATTCTGACTCATAGTGACCCTGTATAGGGTTTCGAACCCACAAGTCACTCTGCAGCAGAAAGCTGTGGTAATCAGCTTGTGTAAACATTTAGGAGTCCTGGTGTAGCGCTGATGAGTTTGAGCTGCCAACCTTGTGGTTCACAGTCCAGTGCTGATCCACAGTGCCATGGAACAAAGATAATTTCAGAAAAGCTCCAACATACATATAGAGAACAGGTAGAAATTATTTTATGAGACTGTGATTATATTATAAATGTGATTCTATAAAGAAAAGCAAAAACGTTACTTGAAATAGAAGAGGTAAATGAAACTGAAGTCTGTACAAAGTCTGAACTTTGTTGTTGTTGTCAGGTGCCATCGAGTCGGAACCGACTCATAGCGACTCATAGCAGAAAGAAACAATGTCCGATCCTGGGCCAACCTCACTAATGCCGCCACACTTGACGTCATCAATGATGCCACCTGGCTGATCCATCTCGTTGGGGGTCTTCCTCTTTTTCTCTGACCCTCCACCTTACCCAGCATGACATCCTTCTCCAGAGACTGTTCTCTCCGGACAATATGTCCAAAGTATGAGAGACGAAGCTTAGCCATCCTGGCCTCCAAGGAGCACTCTGGTTGCACTTCTTCCAAAACAGATCTATTGGTTCTTTTGGCAGTCCATGGTACTTTCAGTAACTTTCTGAACTTTAGGTAATTGTTTATTGTCTATGGAAGATTTATTTCCTCAACTTTTCATAGGAAGAAAGAAACCGATGAAGAACAATATCCTGTTAGAGTTCAGTTCCCTCCGCATCCATTGATTTGAATGATTTTGAATTTTCTGGAACAGAGTGTCATTTCGGGCAGCAGACTCATCTCATACTTTTAAAAGAAACACTGCTTTGTTATAACTGACTCATGCTTTTTCCGTTCCATTCATTATTATCTAGCCTTACTGAGATTCTCTCTGTCCTCCTTATCTACCAAAGAACATAATAGAGTACATACAGTTCTGGACTTAGCACATATTCTAGTTAGACAAACCACACTTCCCACTATCCTCATTTATTTTAGCATACCTTGTACTTAGGATTATGTACAATGTTGTAGCATGCAATTTTGATATTCTCAGAGACAACAATCAGATGTATAAATTTACTTATGATCAAAGAAATTATCATTAGTTTTTCTTTCTAAATGAGGTATTCAAACATCACATCTGACTTATGACCGAGCCATCATCAGAAGGAAGCCCTGTGATAAGTCTACTCCATGTACTGGGAGGGAAGTGTGCAGGCACCAAGACTAGATTCAAACTCCAGCTTTTCCACTTTCCATCTGTGATTTAGCCAAATTGCCTATCATCTCAACACGTTGGTCTCCTCATCTGTAAAATGATTTTCATTACTTTTACTGCTGTGTTGATTAAACCACATGATGGACCTGCCAGACACTTTAAAGCATAACACACAGTTATTAGCTAGCATCAAGTAAACTCCAAATCATAATGGTATAATATATAACAGAATGAAACATTGCACGGTCCTGCATCATCTTAGTTACTACGTAATAATCTCATCACTCTATTATTATTACCGCTGTACTATTGAAAGTGCCATGGGCTGCCAAAAGAACCAATAAATCCATTTTGGAAGAAGTGCAGCCAGAGTGCTCCTTAGAGGCCAAGATGGTCAAACTTCATCTCTCATACTTCAGACATATTTTCAGGAGGGACCAGTCACTGGAGAAGGATATCATGTTTGGTAGGGTGGAGGGTCAGAGAAAAAGAGGAAGACCCCCAACAAGATGGATTGGCAAAGTGGCAGCATCAATGGACTGAAGCATGACAATAATGAGGTTGGCCCAGGATCAGGCATTGTTTCATTCTGCTGGGCATAAGGTCGCTATTGGTTGGTACTGACTCCGATGGCACCTAACAGCAACATCATTGTGTTACTCATTTTCTTTTCCTCAAGTATTCATTAGTAATAAAACATATAGCACGATTAGATTTGCTTATTTGAGGAGAGTTTAATAAAGAAACTTTATAAGTGTGTGACCTGTTGTTATTGTTGTTGTTATGTGCCATGGAGTCGGTTCTGACTCATAGTGACCCTGCACAGGGTTTCCAAGGCTGTAAATCTTTACGGGAGCAGAAAGCTTCATCTTTCTCCCACAGAGCAGCTGGTAGTTTCGAATTGCTGACCTTGTGGTTCTCAGCCCGATTCGTAACCACTATGCTACCATTCATTTGATTCTGACTCACAGTGACCCTGTGCACAACAGAATGAAACACTGACAGTTCTTATGCCAACTTCTCAATTATTGTCATGTCTGAATCCGTTGTTACAACCACTGTGTCAATCATCTCATTGAGGGTCAAGAGTCTTCTTCTCTTTCACTGATTCTCTCTTGGCCAAGCATGGTGACCTTTTTCAGGGACTTGCTCATTCTGACAACATGAAGTCCCTCCATTCTAGTTTCCAAGGAACATTCTGGCTGCACTACATCCAAGACACATTTACTTTTGGCAATCCATAGTACTTTCAATATTCTTCTCTAACACCATAATTCAAATGCATCAATTTTTCTCCAGTCTTCCTCATTCATCGTTCATCTTCCAGAAGCATATGAGTTGATTGCAAATACCATGCCTTGGAGAAGATACACTTTAATCCTCAGAGTGACACCTTTGCTCTTAAACACTTTGAAGAAGTCTTTTTGCAGACTGTTTCCCCGATGCAATGTGTGCAATAATAAAGGGATAGGACAAGATAATCATTTTGAAGCTGCAAAGTAAGGTAATGGTTACTCTGCATTTACAGAAACTTGGCTAGGGAAAAGAAAGAGTGTGCAGTTTGAAGAGAATCTCTTAATGGGAGCTGGAAGGTGGCCCTTGAGAAGACAGTAGAAGGAAAAATGTTGTTGATGGTGTTGGGTACAGTTGAGTTGCTTCCGATTATAACCTATAATGATCCTAGAATTGCCCCATAGGGTTTCTTAGGCAATAATGTTAGGGAAGAAGCTCACCACGTCTTTCTCCCATGGAGACATTGGGTGGATTAGTAGTCAAGCCCTTAACTGTTGCCCCTTATTATTCTTCTGCCGCCCTCCAGTCTCCTACAAGTGCTTCCCATTGGCTGAAACCAGTCAGAATCCCTAGGACAAGGCTGCTGAAAAACAATGCTCCCTGAAGATTAAAGAGGAACTATCCAGTAAGGTGTTGTTGTTAGGTGCCTCCAACTCCGTTCTGACCCACAGTGCCCCTTTGTACAACAGAATAAAACACCGCTCATTCCTGCACCCTCCACACAATCACTGCTACGCTTGAGCCCAAGATTGCTGCCACTGTGTCACTCCATCTCACTAGGAGCCTCCCTCTTTTTTGGTGTCCCTCCACTTTACCAACAATGATGTCTTTCTCCAGGGACTGATCCCTCCTCGTAATGTGTTGTAAGTATGAGAATTGACATCTCGCCATATTGGCTTCTAAGGAGAATTCTGGTTGTACATCTTCCAACACAGGTCTGTTTGTTCTTTGGGCAGTCAGTGGTACCTTTAACATTCTTCTCCCACAAATGCATCAGTTCTTCTGTGGTTTTCCTTATTCATTGTCGAACTTGTACATACATATGAGGCTATTGAAAATACCATGACTTGGATTGTTGATGTTGTTGTTGTTAGGTGCCATCCAGTTGGTACCATCTCATAGTGACCCTATGCACAACAGAATGAAACACTTTCCAATCCTAACTTGGGTTAGGCATATCTTAGTCCTCAAACTTACATCTTTGCTCTTGAACACTTATAAAGGTCATGTGCAGCAGATTTGCCTATTGCGATATTGTTGTTTTTAAGTGCCATTGAGTCAATTCAACCTGTAGTGACCCTGTATAGGGTTTCAGAGGAGCTTGAACCACCGAACTTGCAGTTCAAATGGCTTTGCAGTCTGGTGCATTAATCCATAGCCACATACCAGGACTCCGAAAGTTGTTTAATTTCTTGACTGCTGCTTCCATGAATGTTGATGGTTTCTCCCAGCAAAAGGAACTCTTTGACGACTTCTCCAATCATGATATTATTTATTATTCCAGCAATTAGGACTTTTGTTTTCTTTACATTGAGGTGCGACCCATACTAAAAACTGTGGTCTTTGATCTTCATCAGTAACTGTTTTAAATCCTCTTCTTTTTCAACAAGCAAGATTTTATCATCTGCATGTCACAGGTTATTAATGGGTCCTCCTCCAATCCTGATTCCACATTCTTCTTCATATAATCCAGCTTCTCGAATTATTTGCTCAGCATATTGATTAAATAAGTATGGTGAAAGAATACAAGTGTTTCATTGCTATTCATCAGGTTTCAGTGGCTAGACATTCGGAAGTAGTATGACTCTCTTTCTTCCATGTCTATCTTAGTCTCTAAGCCCAGCTGAAACCTGTCTACCATGAGTGACCCTATGGGAGTCCAATATACCAGTAGTATAGCTTCCAACACTATACAAGTCACCACAATGCCACAAACTGACAGACGAGCCAGTATGTTGAGTGATTTTCTTTTCTGTCATATCTCTTCTGTCTCTTGCTATTTCAATATACTAGTTCAGGGCTGATGTTATTTGGGATGACTATTTGTTTCCTTGACTCTGCACTCTCCATTTTGACCCTATGTGGTTGTTTTATCATCTAGTCTCTGTACTGTGTTTCTGAATTCATGTTCTCAGTTGATCTTCTATTTTGTGAAATTCGTGTTATCCTTAGAAATTTTTAAAGTATGAAATCCCAAGCATGATTTTTAAAAGAATGTCCCTTAAATTGCCCTTCACTCAGGAAAATTTACAGCTTTCTTTTGACTATTGATTTTCCTTTTTTCTTATAGATCATAATATTTTTACATTTATAATGCTATTTATTTTTGTCTTGGCCTTGATTAATACAAGATTCTTTGTCAACATTTCTGTTTGTTATGATATGTTGTTGTTGTATGTCATTACATCAATTCTGACTTACATCATCCTTACAGGACTGAATAAAACTGACTTGTAGGGTTTCCTGGAGTCCTGGTGTGGTACTGTGGGTTAATGTGCTAGACTGCAAAGTTGGTTGGAACTGCAAGGTCAGCAGTTCAAGCTCACCAGTCACTCCTCGGAAACCCTATACAGGGTCGCTATGGGTCAGAACTAACTTGATGGCACTTAACAACAACAACATAGGGTTTCCTAGGCTATAATCTTTTATGAAGTAAATTCCAAGTCTTTTACTCCATGGAAGAGCTAGTGGGTCTGAACCACCAACATTTCTGTTAGCTAAGCACTTAACCATTGCTTCACCAGGCTCCTTTGTTCTGTTATTGTGTCATGAATGGAATTGTGACTCCCAAATTGTGTCAACTTGATAGCTCATGAGTCAAAAAAATGTGTTGTTGTCCTCTATTTTGTGATTGGGTTTCAATCCTAACCTGAGCTGCAAGGTTGGCAGTTCATACTCACCAGCCCTTCCTTGGAAACCCTATGAAGAATCACTATGAATATAAACCAACTTAATGCCACTTAACAACAACAACAACATATTTTAAGGAGACAAGACACTTGCAGAATTTGTGTTGAGTCATAGCCTTACAAGAGGGTGTGAATCCAATCCTCCCCTTACTCAAATCATTGTTGTTGATGTTAGGTGCATTCAGGTCGGTACCAACTCATAACGACCCTATGCACAACAGAACAAAACATTGCCCAATTCTGGGCCAACCTCACAATGGTTGCCAAGCTTGAGCCCAGAGATGCTGCCACTTGGCCAGTCCGTCTCACTGGGGGTCTTCCTCTTTTTCTCTGACCCTCCACCTTATCAAACATGATATCCTTCTCCAGCGACTGGTCCTTCCTGACAATATGTCTGAAGTATGAGAGATGAAGTTTGGCCATCCTAGCCTCCAAGGAGCACTCTGGCTGCACTTCTTCCAACAAAGATCTGTTGGTTCTTTTGGCAGTCCATGGCACTTTGAATATTCCCCTACAACACCTTAACTCAAAAAATTCTTCTATGGTCTTCCTTATTCACTGTCCAGCTTTCACATGCATATGAGGTTATTGAAAATACCATGACTTGGGTCAGGTACACCTAAGTCCTCAAACTGACATCTTAGCTCTTCAACACGTTAAAAAGGTCTTGTGCAGCAAATTTGACTAATGCAATACGTCCTTTGATTTCTTAACTGCTGCTTCCATGAGCGTTGATGTCGTTGTTGTTAGGTGCCATTGAGTTGGTATCGACCCATAGTGACCTTATGCACAACTGAAGGAAATACTGCCTGATCCTGGGCCAACCTCACTACTGTTGCTATGCTTTAGTCCATAGATGCTGAAACTTGGCCAAACCTTCTCGTTGGGGGTCTTCCTCTTTTTCTCTGACCCTCTACCTTGCCAAACATGATATCCTTCTCCAATGACTGGGCCCTCCTGATAATATGTCTGATGTATGAGAGATGAAGTTTAGCCATCTTGGCCTCCAAGGAGCACTCTGGCTGCATTTCTTCCAAAACAGACCTATTGGTTCTTTTGGCAGCCCATGGCACTGTCAATATTCTTCTCTAACACTGTAATTCAAAACATCAATTTTTCTATTGTCTTCCTTATTCACTGTCCAGCTTTCACATGCATATGAGGTTATTAAAAATACCATGGCTTGGGTCAGGCACACCTTAGTCCTCAAGCTGACATCTTTGCTCTTCAACACTTTAAAAAGATCTTGTGCAGCAGATTTGCCTAATGCAATATGTTGTTTGATTTCTTGACTACTGCTTCCATAAGTGTTGATAGTTGTTCCAAGAAGAATGAAGTCCTTGACAACTTCAATCTTTTCTCCTTGATAAGAATGCTGTTTATTATTGGTCCAGTTGTGAGGATTTTTGTTTTCTTTTGCATTGAAATGCAATCCATACCGAAGGCTGTGCTCTTTGATCTTCATCAGTAAATGTTTAACTCCTCTTAACTTTCAGCAAGCAAGGTTGTATTGTCTGCATATTGCAGGTTGTTAATGAGTCTTCCTATGGTCCTGATGCCATGTTTTTCTTCATAGAACCCAGCTTCTCGTATTATTTGCTCAGCATACAGTTTGAGTAAGTGTGCAAGTGAAAGAATATAACCTTGTCTCACACCTTTCTTAATTTTAAACCATTCAGTGTTCCCATGTTTTGTTCGAACAACTGCCTCTTGGTCCAGGTACAGATTACTCAGAAGTACAATTAAGTGTTCTGGAATACTCATACTTCGCAATATTGTCCATAGCTTGCCATGATCCATACAGTCGAAACCCTTTGCATAGTCAATAAAGCACAGGTAAACATCTTTCTGATAGTCATTGCTTTCAGCCAAGATCCATCAGACATCAGCAATGATATCCTCATTCCATGGCCTCTTCTGAATCCAGCTTGAATCTCTGGAAGTTCCCTGTCAATGCATGCTTGCAGCCATTTCTGTATTACCTTTAGTAAAACTTTACTCTCATGGGATTTCAAAGAGATTGTCTGGTGATTTCCACATTCTGTTGGGTCACCTCTCTTTGGAATGGGCACAAACACAGATCTCTTCCAATCAGTTGGCCAGATAGTTGTCTTCCAAATTTCTTGGCATGATGAGTGAGTGCCTCCTGTGCCACCTCACTTTCTTGAAAGATTTCAATTTCTATTCCATCAATGCCTGGTACCTTGTTCTTTGCCAATTACTTCAATGTACCTCGGACTTCCTCCTTCAGTATCATTGGCTCTTGATCATATGCTACCTCTTGAAACGGTTGAACATTAACCATTTCCTTTTGGTACAGTGACACTGTGTATTCCTTCCATCTTCTCTTAATGCTTTCTGAATCATTCAATAATTTGCCCAGAGACTCTTTCAATAATATAAGTCAAGGCTTGAATTTTTTTCTTCAGTTCTCCCACCCTGAGAAATGCTGACTGTGTTCTACCTTTTTGGTTTTCTGATTCCAGATCTTTGCACATTTTATTGTAATATTTGACTTTATCTTCTCGAGCTGACCTTTGAAATTTCTGTTTAGCTCTAGTTCCTCATTTCTTCCATTTGCTTTAGCATCTCTACGCTGGAGAGCAAGTTTCAGTGCCTGTTCTGACATCTATTTTGACTTTTTCCTTTTTTCTTGTCTTTTCAAGACTTTTTGCTTTCTTCATGTATGATGTTCTTGATGTCATCCCACAACTCTTCTGGTCTTTAGTGTTTAATGTACCAAGTCTGTTCTTCAGATGATCTCTATGTTCAGGTGGGATATATTCAAGGTCATATTTTGGCTCTCATGGAATTGTTTTCATTTTCTTCAGCTTCAGTTTGAATTTGCATAGGAGTAATTGATGGTCTGTTCCACAGTCTGCCCCGGCCCTGTTTTGACTGATGAGATGGAGCTTTTCCATTGTCTCTTTCCTCAGATGTAGTCAATTTAATTCCTTTGTATTCCATCTGGTGAGGTCCATGTGTATAGTCATCTCTTATGCTGTCTAAAGAAGGTATTTGAAATGAACAAATCATGGTTTCGCAAAATGGAGAGAAACTGAAAGCTTTCCCTCTGCGAGCGGGAACCAAACAAGGGTGCCCCTTATCACCACTCCTTTTCAATATTGCTTTGGAAGTATTAGCCAGTGTTGATAGTTACATTTAATTAAAGCACATCCTATCTTAAGTCTCACCATTGCCTGAATGAATCACACTTTTTATCTTTCATGACATAAAAGAAGAGAGAAGTAAGAAGAGAGAAAAGGGACCTCACTACTGCCAAGACAAAAGAGAGTGGAGTACATACTTTGGACCCAGAGTCCCTGTGTTGAGAACCTCCTAGATCCAAGGAAAGATGTATGACAAAACATATGGAAATATCCAAGGAATGCTGAGCCCATAGATATTAAAAGGAGACAAGGGTCTTCCCTAATGTCCAGGCCCTGAACTCAACTTCTAGCCTTCTGAACAGTGAGAAAATGATTTTCTATCTGTTAAAGCAATCCACTTGTGGTATTTCTATTATAGCAACACTAAATAACTAAAACAGAACTTGGTACCAGGAGTGGGGTGCTATTCTAACAGATACCTAAAATGTGCAAGAAATTTGGAATTAGGTAATGGGTAAAGGTTGGAAGAATTTCAAGGTGAAAAGCCTACATTGCCCTCAAGAAGCTGTTGGTAGATTTATGGACATGAAATGTACTTTTGGTGAGGCTTTATAAGAAATTGATGAACCTATGATTTTACAGTAAAGTAACTTCCAACTCACAGAAGCCCTATTGGACAGAGTAGAACTTCCCCACAGGGTTTCCAAGCGTGTAAAGGAGCTCTGGTAGTGTAATGGTTATGAATCGGGCTGTGAGCCACAAGGTCAGCAGTTCGAAACTACCAGCTGTTCCATGGGAGAAAGATGAGGCTTTCGGCTCCCATAAGGATTTACAGCCTCAGAAACCCTGTACAGGGTCACTAAGAGTCGGAACCGACTCCATGGCACATAACAACAACAATTATACAAACTAAGGAGGCATGTTCTAGAACATTCACCAAGTGTGACCATGAAAAGAAGTTCTTAGTCACCTACTGCTAAATAAGTCAATACTCAGAGAAAGAGCTCAGAGCAAAATACAAAGCAATTAGTGTACATCTATCTATCTACACTTGGACAGAGGAGCCAGAATCTCCCCAATCTGCCTTCATGACTGTAGAGCATGGCCTTCTAAGGGGGGAGTAAGATCCCAGAACATGTGTTCAGGTATTGCATGATTTTTGTAGTCCAGTGTTAAGGTGTTCATGCCCCAAACATAGTGATTGTTTCAATGGTGCCTGTATGTAGATTTCCCCTGTGTCCCCAGGAGTACAGCTGCTCCCCCTCATTTGAAAAACAAGTTCTGCTTTGGAGATTGAAAAGAGAGTGACTAATTATGGAATGTAATTAGGGAAGGAGTTAAATGTTAACTAGAGTTACTGTTCTAAGATGGGTATTCAGGTTCTATTTTCTAAAACATTTCTAGTGCCCCAATTTCTCAGTTCCCCATTTCACAAGGACATGGCTACACAGACTTTTTGTTCAAGAGATTTATGCTGTGAATGATGGGTCTAACCAACTGCCACAGCAAAAGCCCATCATCTTACACTGAACAGATGAAAGTAGAGAACACTGTCTGCCTCTTGGAATTTCACAGGCAGGTAATAGGCCAAAGGAACTGCATTAATTAATTTTCAAGAAAACACCAACCCATCCCTTAGAGATCACCAGAACTCTTGAAAGGAACATGCAAAGCAGAGCTGACTTGGTCTCAAAGGGTGGGACTATGGCCTCTGGGATTTCCAAAGGTGAGGACACAGACTCCTAGGTTTCAAAGAGTCAGGTTTTTTCAACATGGTTACAGAGATTGAGGATGCCATTAAGTGTGCTTGAGGGATAGGGCTACTGTCCAAATCTGAAGGAGTGGGTTCTCATGTCCAAGGGTCCAAAGTACAAGAACTGTTGAGACCAAAGAGATAAGGTTCTAACTCTCATGGACTAGAAAAAAGAGGCCACCCACAGTCAAGGGAACCGAGTTGCTATTCCAGTGTACCTGGAAGATATAAATGAAGCCAGAGATCAAGGTGTCACCTCACTAAATCCAAAGAACATGGCCAACAGCAAAGTCTGGAAGGCAATGACATTGCTTTGATGGTCTCAGAGAACTGAGAATAATTCCGAGTCTTTAATGCTCATATAAGGAACTCTGGTAGCATAGTGGTTACAAATCAGGCTGCTAATCTCACGGTCAGCAGTTCAAAACTACCAGCGGTTCCACAGGAGAAAGATGAGGCTTTCTGCTCCCATAAAGATTTACAGACTCGGAAACCCTGTACAGGGTCACTGTGAGTCAGAACCAACTCCATGGCACATGACAACAACAACAATGCTCATATAAATTGTTCTGCTGAGCTTTGGACTTGCTTGGCGCCCGTTCTCCCTCCTTTATCTCCAATTCCTCCCATTTGTACTGGAGCTATCTATGTTGTACCTAATACATCATCATTGTACTTTGAAAACAGATAACTTGTTTTCTAGATTTCTCAGGCTGACAGATAAAGAGAAATTTTGACCAGGGTGGAATATGCCTAAAGTCTCCCATATTACATTCACATCAGATTTGGGGCTTAGAGTTGATTTAAGACTTTGCAGATGATATGATTGATTGAATGTGTTTTATATGTGGCTTTGATGTGAATTTTTGGAGGTGAAAGGGTAGAATACCATGGATTAAATAGTGTCCACCCAAAATATGTGTCTTCTTGGCTTGGTCATGATTCCCAGTGTTTATGGTTGTCCACCATTATACTCCAGTTTTTTTAGGATAATCCTGACCTCTGTATGTTACTGAGGGAGGATAAACATGGGCCGTGTCCTGATTCATATCCCTTCAAGAAGGCGTGTAAAAAAATGGCATCAGCCATCAATTTCACAGCCCTCTGTACTTCTCATCTGAGTTCAGTGAGTCATTGCAGTGGACACAGAGAACTCAGACACTGTACTTACAGTTATGGGATTTATTAGAGATATCAACAGGTTACAAGACAGGGCACAATTCTACCAGTCAGGACAGACTTTTCTCTTCCAGGCCCACAGGTAGGCCTCTTAGTCCTTCATCTCTTGCCTGGCCTGTGCTCTGCTGAGACAATACTATCTTTTAGGGCTGCTGATAAGTTTCATTTCCTCATAAGTGTCAGCCTGAAGGCACCCAGCTCTAGCTCCAAGGGTCAGCAAACCTAGTTCCCCCATTTAAGTAACCTGGAGACACCCCAGTCTGCAAGTAAACCTTCTGGCCGTCATAGATAGATAGATAGATAGATAGATAGATAGATAGATAGATAGATAAATAGAGTTTTTTTTTTACTTGTTCTGCATTTCACAACAACAGCAAACTGTGAGAAAATAAATTTCTGTTTGTTAAAGCCATCTGTTTGTTGTATTTCTGTTGTAGTCATTCTAGATATATTCTATAGGTAAATGAGTAGGAACTGACTGGATAGCACTTAACAGCAACAACAAATTCTCTTCAATTGCTCCTGATCTATAGCTGAAGCATTATGTTCTACAGTTCTGGGAGCTGAGTGTAGGGAATTCCTCTGTGGCTGGATCTTTGCTCTGTTCTTTCTGAGTGAGTGAAATACCCAGTGTGCCGTTGAAGTTCAAATCTTCTCTCCAGGTCACTGTAGAGTCTGCTAACGAATAAGAACATGTTCCCTGTTAAAACAAAAGCAAAGAGGGGTCTCTTAAGTGGTCACTCTCCCCTGAAAGTCACGATCCAATGGCAGGACGGGGATGGGCGTCCTAGTGTCAAGGGTGATTATGAAGTGTTGACCAGTTGCCGCTGAACATAACAGAAAATGGGAAGATGGCAGCAAATGCTTCAGGACAACGTTTCCAAAATAAAAATAGAGTTATAATCTTGGCTGAACTATACAAAGAAAAAAGAAATTACTCATGCAGAACCAATCTCCAACAATTCCGGAGCTAACATTACGCTCTCCAGGTCCTCTCATAAGGATTTCCGGGATCATACTGAACAGTAGCACATTGCAGCCCAACGGCCTGCAGCTCGGTGGCTAGGCGGCTCTGCGGCTCGGCAGCTCGGCAGCTCAGTGCACACTCATCTGGATACTTCATAACTCAGGACTCTGCATTTGGGAATTTTATTCTTCCCATTTTACCTCACCTTGACCCAGAAGGGAATAAAAACTTGTAATGAAAGTAACTTGTAATTTCAGATGCCAAAGCTACTAACACTCAGTGCTTACAAACTGTGGCTTGCAGAATTTTGGTGAACTTTTCTATTTTTTGCTTTTTAAGAGAAAGGTATATGCAAGCAAAAGCATAAAGGTATTGGAGATAATGAGAGCACGTTAGTGCTGTTTGTGACCTGAGCGTCTTGGTAATGCAGCTGACTGAAGCAAACTCTGGACAGTCCCAGAAACTCACCCTCTGCCCTAGAATCACATATACTAGTTGGCTTTAAAGAAGTGAGGGTGCTTTTGAACAGTGTGAACCAGTCGGCTTCATTAAGTCACATTCATATTTTCTGTTTATAGATTAATGTCTGAGTAACTTTTGAATTTATAGTTCAATAGATCATCCTGAAATATTCTTTGTGAACTCAAAAGTAGTTCCCCTAATTTCAATTGAAAAACAAAAGCAAAATAAATAAATAAATAAATAAGACTAAATAACCAATCAGTCTTAGATATCTTTTATAAACAGATGTCACTGTAAACGATGTGACTAAATGCTATTAAAAACAATTGTAAAACAAACAAACAGACAAAAGCGAAGCGGTTCACTGAAGGTTCAAAGCAGTCCAAACCAGAGACACATCTGATCTCACAAACTGAAATCAAGTGCTCCAAAATTTTGGCATAAGAGAGGGAGATTAAATTCAAAACCTGAAGGTACATCATTCTGATTGGAAGTTGTAAGATCAGGAAAGCTGGAATCAGGAGAACTTGAAATGTGGGCTTTAGATTGATTGATTGGAAACACAAATGTGGCTACTTCAAATGTTGAATTTACACATGTGGCTACATAGGGGTTTACGGGGTTGCTGTAAGGTAATTATCTTAAAACAACAACAAGTTGGAGTTGGGCCTCAGACCTGGGCCAGTCATTCTTATATGAATTAAGCACCTCAAATTTTATAAGTCTCATACAAGACTTAAAACCTTGTGAAAGTCCTGTAGGCCTAATTGTTCCATTGATGTTCCTCCGGCCATTAGTGAGACCCTTCTCTATCTGAAAGGGGGAAATAATAAGACTATAACCTCAGTCCCTTTTTCAAATAATTCAGACTATTTCTGAGAAGAATGTTTAGAATGCTGTCACCTCACCAGTATTGTATCTAGCAAGTAGCAGTGGAAGACGGACTAGGAGTCTTTTCATTGTCTCCACCAGAAGTTTAAGGCTCATCAGTAAAGCCTTCGCTGTTTTGCTATTGCTATAATTTTTCTTAAAATCTTTTTCCATACATTTTTAATTCATTTTCACTATTTTGGGGTATTTTTCAGTTCATTGGGTATTGTGAATATGCACAGACTACAGAAACATTCTCATAATACCTTTAGGTTGGTTGAGAAATAGAAAATGGGTTTTTAGTTAAGTCTCAGGAAAATTTTGGTGTTGAATCTTTTTTTTTTTTTTGCTCCAAATAACTGTAGCTATCCAAGAGGGTCACTATGAGCCAGAGTTGCAACAATAGCAATGTGGGGTTTTGTTTTGTTTTTTTCTATATCTAAAAATGCCACGTATTGCTTTTATCAAATACAAAGATGAAAATGATTGTATGATTATAAAATGAGAGCTCATAAAATGGAGATCAGTCTGTGGAATGAGCATAGTTTTAGGTCTGGGGATATAGAGATGATTTGTTGTTGTTGTTGTTAAGTGCTGTTGAGTCAGTTCTGACCCAAAGCGATCCTGTATAGGGTTTCCCAGAAGCGGTTGGTGAGTCAGAACCGCCGAACTTGTGGTTCAAAGGGACTCCACAGTTCAGCATATTCACCCGCAGGGCCACGTACTTCTTCTAAATATGTTGCTTGAGGCACCTGACAAGTATGAAGTACTCAACAAATACCTGCTGGTTGACTGAAGCTCAGAATTTAAACTCCTGTCACTTCATAGAGACTAAAACTCAAAATATCCCAACTCTAGTTTTCAAGTCAATGAAAAAAAATACGTAAGTAGCAAACAGCTTCATTTTCATGTGGCAAGTGCCTTTCCTCAGTGAGTTTTTTTGATGGCCTTGAGCATGCTTACTACTTTTTATTCATCACATCAACCAAATAATAAGCCCATCATCCCCTGCACTTTATCAGAGAAGTGCTTGCTATGTTCAGTGGCAAGAGACAGAGAAGACGGTGATGGTGGTTATTAATAATAATTAATTATTTATACAGTGCTGACAGAGGGCTCACTGGCAGCAAAGGCACAAAATCAGAGCTACAGTCTTCTCTGCCCCAAGGACTGAATTCTAAGTGAGATATGCAATTCAAATGTGAAATAAGACTCATCAAGCGAGCGATTACAGTTTATACTTTCAGAACTTCTTTTGCATAAATTATTTCAAAGCTATTGAGAGTATATTCTGCTCTGGTAACAAATGGCCTTCCACTATTGCTCAAGTTTAGGGATATTGTGATACAGTCTCTCCTTGGCTTTTAACTCAACTTTGTGAAAGCAACCACTTGAAATGTGAATAAACTACACTAAACCTTATCATTGTTTTGACTACATAAGTGTCAAAGTGTTTGATTTCTGATTTGGGTTTTGTTTACACTTGTTTTCTTAATCACTTAATTTCATTTTTATTTGAAATGACCTGGATGATTGGTTTCATTATGCACTGTTTTTAAGAGCAAGACAAGTGTTGGCTCTAGATAGAATGGAAATGCATAGATTCCAGCAGGTTTCATTAGGAGTACCTGGAAATTTAGAAACCAGGGCCTCCCCAGGCTTTTGGAAACAACAGAATTCTCTGAGGAAAGTTCAGGAACTTGGACGTTCAACTTTCTTGGGATTCTAAATGGTTCTCAGTTCAGTTACTTCTGAAATAATAAATAATACTCATAGACATTTTAGGATTTCGGGTTTAGTCAGTTCTAATCCATAGCGACCCTGTATAGGGTTTCCAAGGAGCAGTTGTTGGGTTTGAACTGCCATCCTTGTGGTTCCCAGTTCAGCGCTGATAGGACCATACAAGTAGCGTGTATGCGACTCTAACTGGGGAACTATTTGGTTCATTAAGTAAGCCCAATTATGGTTCACTCCCAGAAAGTAGACTGGAAATGTTCAGAGGAGTCTTTAAATATCCATATATTAGAGAAACTTTGTCCCCTGAAAAATCGACATAGAGGCATGTCTGGCCTCCTCTAGCTTCACAAGGGGGAGGGAGAATCAAACTACACATCAGCCCAGGACTGATTCCTAGGAGACAGATCAGACATGCCTCCACTCTCCAACCTTCTTTGCCATATCTTGACACCAACCATCCATCCCATGGCACTTTCTGCTTCTCTACCAGATTTAGTCATTTGTGGCAATGGACACACAGAAATCAAAGACAATATTCATGATTGAGGTTTATTAGGGAAGTGAAAAGGGTACAATTCAGGATCAGAAACAACTCAGGATACCGTAGTTCTTGGGTAGGAATGCCCTCTTCTTAGCTGCACTGCAGGAATGACTCATTCGTTCTTAGCCTCACACATATCCTTGTTCTCTCAGCCATATAATCCCTTGACCTCTGTCATACTCAAGCAAGTGCTGCAAAGTTCCTTTAGTGCTTTAGATAAGCACCTAAAGGTCACATTCTGCAAGCCAGTCTCCTATCCAAAGGCACTCAGCTTTAGTCAGTCCTTGGGCCGGGAAGCCAGCTGCTCTGTCTCTCCATGCTGCTGTCTCTGCTGTTTCTGCTGCTGCTGTAACTTCTGTTCCTCTTGAGGTCCAAAGGATGTATTTCACTCATGACTCTTCTTTCTTGAAGATCCTGGAATTAGCTCTTCTGCTTCTGAGATGGCTCCTTTTAAACTGACTGAAATGGCAAAACCAATCACTTTCCCAGTTAGAGTTGTATGCACGCTACTTGTATGGTTCTATCAGCACTGGACTGTGAACCACAAGGTTGGCAGTTCAAACCCACTAAATGTTCCTTGGAAACTCTATACAGGGTCGCTATGAGTTGGAACTGATTTGATGGCATTTAACAATAACAGCAACCCAATCATTGAAGTCCTGATGTGGTGCTGTGGGTTAATGTGCAAAGTCAGTTTGAACCTCAAGGTTGGCAGTTCAAGTTCACCAACCGCTCCTCAGAAACCCTATACAGGTCGCTATGAGTCAGAACCAACTCGATGGCACTTAACAACAAAATACCAACAACCCAATCATTTGGTAGGAGTTATGACGACTAAGGACAGAAGAATCATGTCCAACAAATTCACTTTCCACAACAACACCCAAATTAAACTAAGACCCTGGTTCTATGGTTGGTCTTTTTAATATTTTTTATTCAAACATACTATATTCAAATGCATTCAAATATAACCTTTAGATATCCATCTTCATGGTTATATTTGTCCTTATTGTTGTTAAATGTCTTTGAGTCAGTTTCGACGCATAGCGACCTTGTATAAGGTTTACAACGAGTGCCAAACTTTGTGATTCAAACCAACCATGCAGTTCAGTACTTATCCTGGGGTGCCACTCCGGGACTCCATCAGTTGCTCTTGTTGTTGTTGTTTGTTATTGTTAAGTGCTGTCGAGTCAATTCTGACCAATAGTGACCCTGTATAGGGTTTCCAAGGACCAGCTGTTGAACTTGAACCACGGACTTTGCAGTTCAAACAACTTTGCATTATGACGCATTAACCCACAGCACCACACCACTACTCCTCAGTTGCTCTTAAGGACAGTTAAATAACTGGGTATGAGAACAGTGACTTTTGAAAATAATACTTTGTTGTTGTTACTGTTAAGGGCTGTAGAGTTGATTCCAACCCATAGCAACCCTGTATAGGGTTTCCAAGGAGCAGCTGGTGAGCTTGAACTGCCAACCTTGCTGTTCAAACTGACTTTGCAGTCTGGTGCATTAGCCCACAGCACTACACCAGAACTCTATACTTTTCAGGACCCAACAAAATAAATGGCCCAAACCTAGTGCAAACTAGAGTATTCAGAATGGCTGTTGACATTTGCTCCATTCATACTTGTGTCTTTCGTTGTCAGTCTGTCTTGCTATATTCCTTTTTCATTTATTTGAGTGGTAGATAAACCTCTTGCCCATCAAGAATATTAAGACTATTGACTGAAGACAGTCACATGGAAGCAATTTCCTCCAAAGTCAGACTTCAGAGTTCAAAATGTTTCAAAGCTGCTGATTTTTTTGGTCCTTTGTGAACTATAGTCTTTCTAAGAACACAATTTTAGAAATATAAAAATGACACCTCAATTCCTTTTCTTCTGCTGTGTTACTTACACTTACTTCTCTTCACCTCATCTCTACTTCCTGTCACCTGGGAACTAAATTGATTAAGTCTGGATGGTGGCTTCATCATCTGGAATATCATCACCTTCAAAGCGTCTGCACATTTTTTCAAAGCTACGTCGTGGTATCTCTGCATTACACCTCAAGTCTACTAGAGCATTAAGTCACTCTCTCCATCTGTTTGATAGTAGCAATTGCTCGTTTCCACAATCAATTCTTACCCTAACCAGTGGCGAATTCAACATTTGATTTCTCATTAAGATTTCTCTCTTAATCTTCCTCCACATTATGAAGATTCAATTGAGTTGTGTTGACGCAGAACACAGCCGACTACTTCATTTTTGACATGTTTGTTATTGTTGCTGTTAGGTGTGTCCAATCAATTTCAACTCATGGTGACCTTCCAGAGCAGAGTCATAGAACTGACTCATAAGGTTTCCTAGGCTGTAATCTTTGCAGGAGTAAACTTCCAGGTATTTCTCCTACAAGCCTCTGGGTGGGTTCAAACCAGCCACCTTTGGTTAGCAGCCAAGCATTAAAGTGTTGTGCCACCAAAGCTCCTGTTGACATGCTAACTGACTGTAATTTTATGAAAATAACTGAAAAATACTTCCAATGGAATCACTTTCCTGATTTCAGTGATGAGGAGTAACATGACTTTGTGTATGTATTTGATGTTGTTGTTAGGCACCGTTGAGACAGTTCCAACTCACAGTGATCCTGTACAGGGTTTCTGAGGAGTAGCTGGTCAGTTTGAACTGCTAACCTTTTGTGAGCAGTCCAGGGTTTTTCTTTGCAACTCCATGCCAGGACTCCTTGTGTGTGTATATAAACATATATTTATATTACATATGTGTGGTCTAAGGTAATTATACATACACATATGCTGTTATATAAATATGTTGAATATATAAGTTCTTGTATATACATATAATGATATATATGCCTTCTCTAATTATACAATCTTAGGATTTTTCATCAGTGAGCTTCCTGGATAAAACACAGAATTATATTATGTTTAAAGGGAAAAACTTGAGCCTCATTGCAAGAAAGACTGGAAATGTTCACAGGGAACTTTAAGCTTTTCTTAAGAAAGGAAATTATCATAATCAGGTCAGAAAACTACTTTGAAATTTAGTAATTGTAAAATATGTGCATGTTTTACCGAATTGTTGAATACAGAAGTTTCTTCCCCAATCTATGCATAACTATATCATTTTCTAAAAGCAAATTTATCCAATTTAATATACTACTACAGCCTTTAGAATAAGTAAAGTGACAACTCATCAGGGGTAAGGGAGAGTCCTTTCTGACCACCAACAGATAATTTGATTGTATGTTTCAAATAAATATTTTAAAGACTCTGGCAACCTCAACAAGTACACAAGTACAGCTTTAAAATAGTTCACTGTTTTCAGTAAAACTTACTTCAAATTTGCCTTGAAAAAACCTGTTTTGTGGCACTGTGGGTTAATGCACTGGACTGCAAAATT
>NW_006408550.1:21441805-21442675 GCF_000296735.1 Chrysochloris asiatica | reverse complement strand
CATTCTATTTGCTAATGATATCCTTTTATGATCAGGAATGTTTCATTTTATGAACTATCATTTAATGATTGCTTATTCTAAAACCATAAAGATATTCACCTTCTAAAAGAATCCCTGGCAGCTTACTGGATTACACATTTGGCTACTGACCATAAGGTCAGCAGTTTGACCAGTAGCCCTGCAGGAGAAATGTCAGGCTTTCTGCTCCTGTAAAGATTACAGCCTTTGCAACCCTGGACACGGTCACTATGAACTGGAACCAAATTGACAGCTGTAGCAGCAGGTTTCTTCTAGAAGTCTGAAGCTTTGACTTTTATGTTAGGTTTGTAGAAATTGTGTTCAAGCTTTGTTACGATTTTTAAAACATGTAAATTAAGTACTAAAATGATTTTCTCTTCTTTGAAACACACATATTTGAATAGCAGTAGTTAAAAGTGTTTATGTAGAGATGAGCTACATCAAAAGACAATTTTATATGCAAAAAATTCAGTGTTAACAAAAGCAATCCTAATCAGACACTCAAAAACAAAGGACATTCTTTTGATGCCCTTCATAGAGAATTTGAAAGTTAGTGGATGATTCAAGGGCAGAAATACTGGCTGTGAATCTCGATTTTGTTAAAAGGAGCCTTTATTGTGGTGCTGTAGAATAAGCCTGTTTGCCTTTTTCTAACATAAAGGAGGTGTTCGTGTTGCCTACATTTATAACTATGACACACAATTGCATTGCTTGACACCAATTTTCTTCTTCACAAATATATTAATTCAACCAGTGTTTGAGCACCTACAGTGTATGTGGTACATTTGTGTATGTGGTATATTTGTGTATGTGGTATATTTGTGTATGTGGTACATTTGTGTATGTGGTACA
>NW_006408550.1:21439637-21441705 GCF_000296735.1 Chrysochloris asiatica | reverse complement strand
GCTCACTGGAAACCCTATGGAAGGTCACTATGAGACAGCACTTAACAACAACAAAATGTCTGTTTGTGGACATTGTAACCCCAGAGGTTTTCCTAATCAAAATGTAGCCTCAAGGTTTATCCATATTAGAAATGGATTGCATTCACTATAAATACTGGGACTATTAAATATTTTTGACACTGTCTCTGAAGTTATGTCCTTAAATAGGTAAGTGGTACATGTATGTTGCTGTTGCTGTTAGGTGCCGTAGAGTTGGTACCAACTCAAAGCAACCTTATGCACAACAGAAGGAAACACTGCCTGGTCCTGAACCAACTTCACAATCATTGCCACACTGGAGCCCATTGTTGCTGCTGTTCCAATCCATCTCCTTGGGGATCTTCCTCTTTTTCTCTGACCCTCCACCTTACCAAACATGATGTCTTCTCCAGAGGTTGGTCTCTCTGGATAATATTTCCAAAGTGTGAGAGATGAAGTCTGGCCATTCTGGTTTCCAGGGAGCATTCTGGCTGTACTTTTGACAGATTTGTTTGTTCTTTTGGCAGTACTTGGTACTTTAAATATTCTCCAACACCATAACTCAAATGCGTCAATTCTTCTATGGTCTTGCTTACTCACTGTTCAACTTTCACATGCATATGAGGTTATTGAAAATATCATGGCTTTGGTCAGGTGTACCTTAGTCCTCAAACTGAAATCTTTGCTCTTCAACACTTTAAAGCAGTCTTGTATAGCAGATTTGCTTAATGCAATACGTCATTTGATTTCTTGACTTCTGCTTCCATGAGTGTTGATGGTTCATCCAAGCAAACGTAAGTCTTTGACAACTTCAGTCTTTTCTCCACTGATGTTATTTATTAGTCCAGTGGTGAGGACTTTTGTTTCTTTACATTGAGGTGCAATCCATATTGAAGGTTGTGATCTTTGATCTTCACCAGTAAGTATTTTAAGTCCTCTTTATTTTAAGCAAGTAAGGTTGTATCTTCTGCAAATCGTAGGTTGTTAATGAGTCTTTCTCCAATTCTGATGCCACATTCTCCTTCATATAATCCAGCTCCTTGGTTTATGTGTTCAGCATACAGATTGAATAAATATGATAAAAGAATACAACCCTGGCATGCACTTTTCCTAATTTTAAGTCATTCGGTGGTCCCTTGTGCTCTTCAAATAACTGCCTCTTGATCTATGTACAGGTTTCTCATGAGCACAATTAAGTGTTCTGGAATACTCATTCACAGCAATGTTGTCCATAGCTTGTCATGATCCACAATCAAAAGCCTTTGTGTGGAGAAGCTGGTTCTTTGAAAGGATAAACAAAATCGACAGCACATTGGGAAACCTGATAAAAGAAAAGAGGGAGAAGACACAAATAACACTCATTACAAACGACATGAGCGACGTCACAGTGGAACCAAAGGAAATCAAAAGGATAATAACAGAATACTATGAAGAGTTGTACTCCAACAAATTTGAAAACTTAGAAGAGATGGATACATTTTTAGACAAATATGACCTACCTAAATTTGCACACAGTGAAGTAGAAAACCTGAACAGATCCATAACAAAAGAAAAAATTGATCAGGTCATCAAAAGACTCCCAACCAAAAGAAGTCCAGGCCCAGATGACTTCACTGGTGTGTTCTATCAAATATTCAGGGAAGAGCTGTTACTAATTCTATTCAAATTATTCCAAAAGATAGAGGAGGACAACACCTCTGAAAGAAAAAGACAAATAACCCAATTAAAAAATGGGCACAGGACATGAACAGACACTTCACCAAGGAAGAGATCCGGGCAGCTGAAAAACATATGAAGAAATGTTCACAATCACTAGCCATTCGAGAGATACAAATCATAACAACAATGAGTTATCATCTCACACCAATAAGAACAGCAAAGATCAAAAAAGTAGAGGACAATAAATGCTGGCAGGGATGTGGAGAGACTGGGACACTCCTACATTGTTGATGAGACTGCAAAATGGTCCAACCTCTCTGGAAAGCAATATGGCGCTTCCTCAGAAGGTTGAAAATAGAAATACCATTTGATCCAGCAATTCCTCTACTTG
>NW_006408550.1:21435701-21437595 GCF_000296735.1 Chrysochloris asiatica | reverse complement strand
AAAAAAAAAAAAAAAAAAGCCTTTCCATGGGCAATAATGCACTGGTGAACACCTTTCTGGCATTCTCTGCTTTCAGACAAGATCCATCTGATATCATCAATGATATTCCTCGTTCTCTGTCCTATTCTGAATTTGGCCTGAACTTCTGGCAGCTCCCTGTCAGTGTACTGTTGCAGCCGTTTTTTAAATTATCTTTAGCAAAAGTTTACTTGCATGCGATATTAATCATATTATCTGATGATTCCCACATTCCCTTGGATCACCTCTGTTTGGAATTGGCATAAATATGGATCTCTTCCAATCTGTTGGCCAGGTAGCTGTCTTCCAAATTTTGGGCATAGGTATTTGATATGTGTACAGAACACTATGGAGTCATGTTGTAACCCTGCAGGTTAATGCGCTGCACTGCAAGGTCAGTTTGAACCACAAGGTTGGCGGTTCAACCTCACCAGCCACCCCTCGGAAACTCTATGTTGTTGTTGTTATGTGACATGGAGTGTATTCTGACTCATAGCAACCCTGTACAGGGTTTCTGAGACTGTAAATCTTTGCAAGAGCAGAAAGCCTCATCTTTCTCCTGAAAAACTGCTGACCTTAAGGTTCACAGCCCAATTTGTAATCACTACGCTACCAGAGCTCCTTCGGAAACTCTATATAGGGTCACTATGAGTCAGAACTGACTCAACGGCACTTAACAACAACAATACAGAACACTATAATCTCTGAGGGAGCATGGGACTGCAACAAGTTTGTATGAAATACCATAATCTTTCAATTCCATTTCTCTACCAACTTTTGAAAACCCCTTGAATTCCTACTGTCCCCCAAATTTCTCTCCTTCCTCTTCCCAGTAAGTCTCCCACTCCCCAGAGAAATTGTTTGTCTAGTTTTTCTGTTTACGTGAGATCAGTTTTGGTAACCATAATCAAAACTCACTGAAATGTGAACATAAGATATACTCTGAGCAATTAATGAATCCTTGTGTGCATATGGGGAAAACAATTTAAATCCAGATAAAGCAAATGGCTTAAAGAAGGTAGTTATAATGAGAAAAGGAGGGAGACATACAAACAAACAACCATTGGCTAATCTTAATATGCTTGATTGAACCTTGCCTTCTCCCTTTACTGAAACTTGTTATATACAGTTTCTGATAAGTGGCTGGTGACCTTGAATCGCCGACCTTGTGGTTCAAACCGACCTTGCAGTCCAGTGCATGAACCCACAGCACCCCTTACTGAAATTGGTTTCAGGTTATTTCTGGCAAGTTACTCCACCCACCTGTAGTCTTAAGACTTTTTGAGATTTAAATTCGACCATTCTCTTCTAGCAGGATAACACATAATGACATTGTTATATAGAACTATTTCTGGCAGACTTGTTTGTCATCAACCAACTTTCAAATTCTTGTCCTGCTCTTAGCCAATTGAAATAAACTGAACACTGGGGCGACTCCCCAAAAGTTGTTGAGTCCCTTTCAACTCATAGTGACCCTGTACACGGTTTTCAAGGAGCGTCTGGTGAGTTTGAACCACTTGCCTTAAGGTTAAAAGTCCAATTCTGATCCCACTGCACCACACCAGGACTTAACTAATCAAAAGGTCGGCAGGGTTTTGGGAATCACCAGCTGCTCTGGTATGGCATTGTAGGATCAGCACTGGACTGTGAACCATAAGATCGGCAGTTCAAACCCACCAACTGCTCTTCAGTAATCCTACAGAAGGTCTCTATGAATCATAACTAACTCAATGGCACTTTACAACTACTCCTGGGAGAAAGATGTGACAGTCTGTTTCAATAAAGATGTGCAGTCCTAGAAATTCTGTGGGGCAATTCTTCTCTATCCTATAACCACAAACCAAAACCAAACCCACTACCCCAAAATTCATTCCTA
>NW_006408550.1:21423622-21432070 GCF_000296735.1 Chrysochloris asiatica | reverse complement strand
TGGCCCAGGATCGAACATTGTTTCGTTCTGCTGTGCATGGAGTCGCTATGAGTCGGTTCCGACTCGATGGCACCTGACAACAACAACATAGTGACCCAATGTACAACAGAATGAAACACTGCCATCCTCATTGTTGTTGTTGTTGTTATGTGCTGTGGAGTCGGTTCCGACTCATAGTGACCCTGTACAGGGTTTCCGAGCCTGTAAATCATTACGGGAGCACAAAGCCTCACATTTCTCCTGCAGGGCTACTGGAGAAATGTTTTTTTTTCCGTAGAATAGCTGGCAGTTTCAAACTGCTGACCTTGAGGTTCGCAGCCCGAATTGTAACCTCTATGCTTCCAGAGCTCCTTGCCATCCTGAGTCCATTATTGTAGCCACTGTGTCAACCCATCTCCTTGAGGTTACCTTCCCAAGCATTATGCCCTTCTCCAGTGACTGGTCACTCATGATAGTATCTCCAAAGTATAGATAATGACGTCTTGTCATTGTGACTCCTAAGGATCATTCTGGCTATACTTCATCTAAGACAGATTTGTTCATTCTTCTGGAAGTATAGTATATGTAATATTCTTTGCTAACACCATAATTAAAAGGCATCAATTATTCATTGGTCTTCCTTTTTCACTGTCCAGCTTTAATATGCATATGAGGTGAAAGAAAATACCATGACTTGGGTCAAATGCATGTTGTCCTCAAGGTGACATTTTTGCTTTTTAACACTTCAATGGGTCTTTTGTAGCAGATTTTCCCAATGTGATACTTTATTTGATTTTATCACTGTTGCTTCCATGAACCTTGATTATTGATCCAGGCAAAACGAAATCCATGACAATTTCAGTGTTTTCTCCATTTGTCATGCTGTTGCATATTGGTCCAGTTGTGAGACTATTCTTTATCTTATATTGAGGAGCAACTCATAATGAAGGCTATAGTCTTTGAACTTCATAGGTAAATACTTCAAATTCTCTTCACTTTCAGCCAACCAGGTTGTGTCATCTACATGACCCAAGTTGTTCATGATTCTTCCTCTAATTCGAATGCCCTGCTTTACTTCATATAGTCTGTCTTCTCCAATTGTTTGCTCAGCATACAGACTGGATGACTTTGGTGAAAGGATAAAATCTTGATGTAAATCTTTTCTGATTTTATAGCACGCAGAATTTCCTTGTTCTGTTAGAATGACTTGCTGTTGTTGTTGGTAAGTGCTTTGGAGTGGATTTTAACTCATAATGACCCTGTATAGGGGTTCTTGAGGAGTGGCTAGTGAGTTTGAACTGCCAACCTTGCAGTTCAAACCAACATTGAGGTCTAGTGCTTATCTTAGGTGCCATATCAAGCTCTTACTATATGTACAGGTGCCATGTGAGCATAATTAAGTGTGTTGAACTTTTCATTCTTTGTGATAATATCCAAAATGTGTTATTATCCACACAGCCAAATGTCTTTGCATAGTCAATAAAACGCAAGTAAATATTGTTTTCTTTGATTTTATCCAAGATCTATCTGATATCAAGTATGATATCCCTTGCTCCACATCCTCTTCTGAATCTGGAATAAATGTTTGCCAGCTCCCTGTTGATATGCTGTTGCAACTGTTTTATAATAAACTTAAGCAAAAATTTACTTGCAAATAATATTAATGATATTCAATGATTCTTATATTTCATTCAATCACCTTTCTTTTGAACAGGCACAAATATGGATCTCTTCCTGTTAAGCATAGACAAATGAGGGCCTCTAGCACTGCATTAGTTTGTTGAAACATTTCAATTTGTATTCCTTCAATTTCTGGAGCCTTGTTTTTCTCTAATTCCTACAGTACAGCTCAGAGTTCTTCCTTCAATACCTTGGCTCTTGATCATATGCTTTCTCTTGAGATGGTGAACATTGGCCAGTTCTTTTTGGTACGGTGATTCTCTGTATTCCTTCTATCTTTTTCAGATGTTCCCTGCATCATTCTGCCCCTGAGCTATTGAACGTTTGATCAATTTTGATATTGCAACTCAGGGCTTGAATTTTTCTCCAGTTCTTTCAGCTTGAGAAATGATGATCATATTCTTTTGGGTTTTCTAACTTCACGTCTTTGCTACATATCTTTACAGTAATTTAGTTTGCTTTTTAGAGTCACCCTTTGAAACTTTCTGTTCAGTTCTTTTACTTCATTTCTTTCAGCCTCTTTAGCCACTCTACATTCAGAGTCTCTTCTGACATGCGCTTTGTTTGGTCTTTCCTTTCTTTCCTGCCTTTCTAATACTTTTGTTTTCTCCAGCTATGATATTGTTGATGTAATCTCAAAACTCATGTGTTCATTAGTGTCTAATGTATCAAATCTATACTGATGAAGGTCTCTAAATTTAGGTGAGATGTACTGAAAGTCATATTTTGGCTCTCCTGGACTTAGTTTAATTTTCTTCAGCTTCATCCTGAATTATTATAAGAGTGATTGACGGTATGTCCCATAGTCAGCCCCTGGCCTTGTATTGACGGATGATTCTGAGTTTCTAATCATCTCTTCCTAGAGATGTAGTCAGTTTGATTCCTGTGAATACTGTATAGTGAAGTCCATGTTATATAGTCATTGCTTATGTTGTTAAAAAATGGTGTTTGCAATAAAGAAGTTGATGGTCTTGCAAAATCCTATTATGCAATTCCTGGTGCCATTTTTAATCACCAAGGCCACATTTTCCAACTGGTGAGCCTTCCTCTTTGTTTTCAATTTTCATTTTCCAATTGCCAATAATACCAATGCATCTTGATTACATGTTTGACCAATTTCAGACTGCAGAAGTTGGGAAAAACATCTTGAATGACCTGACTTTTGGCTTTAATGGTTGGTGCATAAATTTGAATAATTGTCATATTAGCTTGTCTTCCTTATAAGCATGTGGAAATTATCTTATCACTGATAGAGTTGTGCTTTAGGATAGATCTTCAAATGTTCTTCTTAACAATGTCACATCATTCCTTTTCAATTTGTGGTTCTCAGAAAAGTAAATCATATGATTGTCTGATTAAAAATGGCCAATACCCAGTCCATTTCAGCTCATTAATGCCTGGGATATTGACTTTTATGCGTTCCATTTAATTTTTGACAGCTTCCGATTTTTCTAGATTCATACTTGGTACATTCCACATTCCAATTATTAGTGGATGTTTGCAGCTGTTTCTTCTCATGTGCCATGTTAGCAAACAAAATCCTGAAAGCTTTGCTTCATTCATGTCATTAAGGTCAACTCTACTTTGAGGAGGCAACTCTTCTCTAGTCTTAGTTTGAGTGCCTTTCAACCTGAAAGGCTCATCTTCTGGCGCTATGTTAGAGAATATTATATTGTTATTCAACAGTTCAAACTCACCTGAAGCTCCTGGGAAATCCTATACAGGGATGCTATGTGTCGGAACCAAGTGGAAGGCACTTAACAATAACAACAACAAATCCATAGATCTCAGTGGCCGGGTTTTCAGAAGTGGATGAGCAGGTCCTTCTATCTTAGTCTAGACGTTCTGCTCAAACCTGTCCACCACGCATGATCCTACTGCTATCTGAAACCCCAGTGACATAGCTTCTAGCATCACAGCAACACACAAGCAACCACAGTATGACAAACTGGAAGATGAATGGTGGAAAACAAAACAGACCTTTACAAAAACATTTCAAGAAAGAAAGCATGACCTTGTAGACAGTCAAGGAGAGCACTCACTGTATAATCTTTGGCAAGTTACTGTAAGTCCCAATTTCTCCCTCTGTAAAATGGTGATAATAGTGTCTACTTGGTTCTATTAATGTAAGAATTATGAGATATATATATATAAAGTTGCTGACATATTGTAATTAATTAGTAAATGGTAGTTATTATCACAAAATGACTTCACTTAGACCTAACACTGAAGATCTCAAGTGATGGACAAAAGAATTTATTTACCAGTGATTTTTCCTACACGGTACATAAACAATTATATTAGATTTTGCATGAGGATACAGTAGGAATTAGATTTCATTACAGTCACCAATCAAAAACAAAGAATGATGAGTTTATTTTTAAAAAAAAGTGGGGGGGACAATGTTTTGTGGCAAAAGGAGGGAAGTGATTAACTTTGCATTCTAGGAGCGGAGGTCCCTGGGACCATGAAGGGAAAGGAGCGGAGAGCAGGATACTACTACCCAGAGAAGTAGTGACACCAGAGATGGAGGCAGAGCCAATGATATGGAGAGATGGAACAGCTGGGGACTCTAGACCCAGAGAGGGAGAGGGTCTGTGTGTGGATTACCCAGGGGCAGGCTTGCAGGGTATACCCTTTGGTTGGTTGATGATACAGGGAGGGGATTGTAACCATGGCAATGTAATGATATACGATAGGATGAATGTAAAGCTAATGTGCTCCCATGTAAACTATCACCTAATTCACAATAAAACATTTTTTAAAAAAAGGACAAAAGTTACCAAAAGAGAGCAAAACCTTTGTAAGGTACAAACTGGTCAGAAAAGGAAAACACAAATATTTCCCACTAATAAAGAGTAGAAAAGTGGTAAGGTTCCACCTTATCACAGGTGGACATTTTTGCAAAACCCAGAAAAGCAAGGCAGTTTGCAGAGTTTCCCCGTCTGAGGCAATGAGTATAGAATGAAACTGAGACTGGCCTAAGGGCAGAATCAGTCAGTGATACTTTTCTGAAATTGGGCAATTATGTAAACTGAATCTAAATAAGATGCTAACAGCTATTTCTAAATTGTGAATTAGTTGATGTGGGTTCCCAAGCTTCTCAATCTCGCCCTTCCCCTTCCACACCTCTTTGGCATTCCTGAAGGGGAAAAGGTTCACAGAGTATGAAGCAGCGTGAAGACACTCCTCATGACTAGCCAGCACTGCAGTTTCAAAACTCATACATTTCTTAGAACAGTATCTGATATACATATGTTGTTGTTAAGTGTCGTCCAGTTGGTTCTGACTCATAGCAACCCTGTATAGGGTTCCTGAAGAGCAGCTGATGGGCTTAAACTGCCGTCCCTGTGGTTTGCAGTCCAGTGCTGATCCTACAGCGCCACACCAGAAGTCTGTATATGTGCTTATACATGATTTGTGTTGTATGAGCTTCAGAAATGAATTCTGATCAGAATAATACCTTGCAAATATGTTGTTCATTTTCACTTAGCTCCACCAAAATTCCCTTGTATTTCTGCTAACACTAAAATGATGATTTGTCAAATGAGCATTTCCCTGAGGACTGGGCATAGTGTTAATCAAGCCAAGGTGGTTTCATCATCATTTAAAGAAAAACAGTTCCATTATCATTATGCCTACCACTAGACACTTGTCTTTCTAATAACTGCTAGCTGTCATATGAAGGTGGAGAGAGCAAGGTGGCTTAACTCAGACCCAGTTCCGTGACTGAGAATGATGGGCAGAACTGTTAGTAATGATCTCTCTACGGAGAAAGCAACAGGGCTTAGCCTGGTGTTCTGAGGAGTCAGCAGTTAGCTGAAAGTGGGGCAGGCTCTGAAAGAAGGTGGTCTGGGTGTTCTCCCAGGCACAGCTTCTTAGCAGATCTTAAAGCTTCCAAGAAAACTTGGTTGGCAGTCAGTCTATGAGGTAATCAGTTCAAGGTTAATGATTCTTAAGAAAGAAAATGGATGTTTTTCCTCCCTTAAGGTTTGTAAATGCATTTTGGAACACTGAAAAGAAAACATTCAAGGAGTAAAAAATGTTCATTTTCCCAGAGTGTAACTTCTTTCAGACATTGAACCTATGGATGCAAATAATTTGTGGCTGAACTAATAATGCCTTTAATATGTGAACTCAAGGCATCTAAAGACATAACACATGCTCCAGATAAACGCCCTCGGAGACAGGCGTGTCATTTGGAAAAATTTCCCAATGAATAACATTACTGACACATGCCCTGACAAAGTCTGTCAGATGTTCCCATTCTCAAGTGGAGGAGAAAACCATCTGCCACCCAGAGCAAATAAGCTCAGATTGCTACAAAGAAAAATTGACTGTTTCATTCCTACTGAAACTTTGGGAAATTCAAAGAAAAAAGGTAAAATTTTGATACTTACAGTGCCTTTCCACCTAAGTTATCAGACATAATTTTGAGAGGGATAAATGTCCTGTAAGACATGAAATCTTCTATTTATGGCTATCTGAAATAACAAGAAAGACAGTTATTTCTTATAGTCTTTTGCATAAGTATAATTAGTTGAAAGACTGTCATAACAAAATACCACAAACTGGGTGGCTTATAAGGATGGAAATTTATTGTCTTACAGTTCTGGAGTCCAGAAGTTCAAATCAATTTATCTGCTGAGTCATGCTGTCTCTGAAGTCTCTGAAGTCTTTATGGAGAAAGCCCTTCTTATCTCTCATTTCTTCTAGTCCCAGGCATCTCTTGGCTTGTAGACACAGCTTCATCTGACCATCTTTTCTCTGTCTGTCACTCTTTTATGGAGACACTACTCAGATTGGATTAAGAGTCACCCTACTCTAGAATGACTTCATATTAAGTGGTGACATCTTCAAAGACCTTGTTTCCCAACTAGGGTTTAAGACTTCAACACATCTTTTTGTGGGACCCAGTTTAATTCATAATAGTAGCTAATGCAGATAACAGCCTTTAAGTACAGTCAAGGAGCCAAAGTCATGCATATAGTGATTCCTCCAAAAAATACCGGTCAGGCATAGTGTTAAATGTTAGGGACAAAAAGATAAATAAAGCATGATACTGCTATCAAAGATCAAACCACATCACATGGAAAATAAACAAATAGGTCATTAAAAGCAATATTGAGACTTGGAAATGGTCTTCCCAGAGGAGAATAAAGTGAAGGAATACCTCAGTGGGCTATGATGGACTCTGGGACCAAAACTAGAGACACATTTCACAAAACTATTATACCAGTTAGCTGGTAAAATTCCATAGCAGCTTTTAAAAAAAGTCTTTCTCAGATGACTCTTCTTTTTCTCATATTGATTTTTTTTCACCCAAAAACATATTGAATGAAATGCTATAAGAAATCATCGTTTGGAGAGTTAGTGGCAAGATGGCCGACCCAGAAGGCATGCTACAGAGTCACTCTATAACAAAGATATGGGAGACCAAGTTAAGTAGATACAGATGGTAATCCTGGATCCCTGAGCTTCAGAGGAATAGATAAAGAACTGGACTGAATGCTAACTATGAGAAAAAGCTGAACAACAATGGCAAAAAAATGGAAATAGAAGGGGAATCTGACAGACAGATGGACTGGCTTGGTGTAGCCATCTTGATCTACTGCAAAAAGCTTTGGAAGCTGCGTGACATCATACATGAACACTGGTGACTGGTGACAAGAAAGATGTGATTCTCTCTTATTTCCCACACTTCCCTGGTGATAAGAGGCAAGGCCAGTCTCTGCCCTCATGCACCCTTAATACAACCTTCCAAAGGTAAGAATCACAAAGTTGTGAACACACCAGTGTGAGGCAGGCACTGACTGCTCCAGCATGGTGCTAGATTCAGGTGATCTTGCAGAGCTCCTTAGTCTAAAAGAACTCTCCTAACCAAATGCCCTGCCTCCAGCATGAAAGCCGCTGACCCCAGCTACCTTTAGGCCTTGCACTAAATTATATTGCCCTAGCGTAGTGGTTACGAATCGGGCTGCGAACCTTAAGGTCAGCGGTTCGAAACTACCAGCCGCTCCGCGGGAGAAAGATGAGGCTTTCTACTCCTGTAAGGATTTACACCCTCGGAAACCCTGTACAGGGTCGCTATGGGTCGGAACCAACTCGAAGGCACTTAACAACAACAACAACAATTATAGATAGCACTTAGGCGTATAGGAACTCTATCTAGGGCCATGAATGTCACTCTTTAATCTCTCTCCATTCATCCCATGAGCTATTTGGGCAGGAATCCCCAAGAGATTTCTATCACTGGCTCTGACCCCTGCCCTGGTTATTGTCATGTGTTGTTTTCTATATTCTTTCTTCTCTTTCCCTTCCCTTATTCCTTATTCTTTCATCTCTGCTTTTGTTTTGCTTTTTTCTTTTCCTCTTTTTCTCCTTTGCCTTCTTCTTCCTTATTAATTTTTTAAGAAAAAAAAAATTGAATTTCTCTTTGTTTTTGTTTTTTACTATTCTCTGGACTTTTTCTCTTTTCTTCTTCCGTAGCTCTAGTTTTGTTTGTGTTTTATCTTTTTTTTGGTCTCTTACAGAGAATTATTTTCTTTTTCTTTTTATCACTTTTTGTTATGATATATTTTTTTCTTACTGCTGCCTATTTTATTTTTCCTATATCGTATCTTGTGTCTGTGTGTTTCTCTTCTCAACCTACCAGACAAGAGATAGTAACAGTGCTGAGACAGCCCAGTTTCAACTATATGCTCTACTCACTGGTGAGAGCCAATACGAGCTCCTATACCACCTAGACAATGTCCAAAACCAGACAAATCAAAACTCAACTGAGCTGCA
>NW_006408550.1:21413274-21422197 GCF_000296735.1 Chrysochloris asiatica | reverse complement strand
AGTTTCGAACTGCTGACCTTGTGGTTCGCAGCCCAATTCACAACCACTACGCTACCAGAGCTTTGTAAAGAGTCGTCAAGTCAGTTCCAACTCACAGAGACCTTGTAGGGTTTTCGAGGAGTAGGTGGTGAGTTTGAACCACTGACTTTGAGGTTCAAACTGACCTTGCAGTCCAGCGCATTAACCCACAGTGCCACACAAGTACTCCAAATAGAATAGTTGTTGTTGTTGTTCTTTGGTGCCATCAAGTTGGCACCAACTCATAGCAACCCCTATGCACAGCAGGAAGAAACACTGCCCGATCCTGGGCCAACCTCACTATCATTGCCATACTTGAGCCCATTGATGCTGCCACTTGGCCAATCAATCTCACTGGGGGTCTTCCTCTTTTTCTCCGACCTTCACCTTACCAAACATGATATCCTTCTCCAGGGGCTGCTCCTTCCTGACAATATGTCCGAAGTATGAGAGACAAAGTTTGGCCATCCTGGCCTCCAAGGAGCACTCTGGCTGCACTTCATCCAACACAGATATGTTGGTTCCTTTGGCAGCCCACGGCACTTTCAATATTCTTCTCCAACACTCCTCAAAAGAATAGTTAATTTCTTAGTCAATATTGTATAGAAAACAAAAAAAGTGTTCTAAGTTCCTTGTTTGGCACTGTGGGCTAATGGGCTGGACTGAAATGTTGTTTTGAACCTTAAGATATGTACTTAAATATATGCAAATATGTACTATTGTTGTTAAGTGCCCATTGAGTTGGTTCTGACTCATAGTGTTCTGAGGAGCTGCTGGTGAGTTCCAACCACTGATCTTACGATTCAAACTGAACTTGTGGTCCTGTGCTTGTCCTACAATGCCACACCAGGACTCTACAGATACATAGACAGAGAGCATCTATTTTATATGCATTTGCATTTAAGTAATTGCAGGTGATATACTCTTCTTTTCTTGCTGCTTGTATGTGTCAGTCATTCCTTTCTTAGTTATATATCATGGCTTCCTGTATTTTTAAGTGGGAGAACCACAGAAGGGGATGGATGTCAGGAGGGACAGGACCCTTTAGCACTGTGTTCATCTTGTGTGAGTGTTCCCTTTAGACTGAAGCACTGTCTTGCTCACACCTCCTGAACCCTGTTCTACTAACCAGAGTCAGCTCAGAGATGGGCGTCTTATTTTTCATCCATTCTAGTAACATAGGAGATCCTGAGAGCAAATGAACCAAGCAGAAATTGAATAAGGTCAGTTTTAAAGACAGTTTAAGGAATCTGCTGGCACAAGCGCGTCTGAAAGACAAAGGTTTTCCAGGACAATGCTGCTCCTATGTGAGGACATTTGTGCTCTAGGTTCTATGTCCTGCTACACACAACGCCCGGATTGTGGCCACTTCTGGTGAAGAAGTGTTACCTGGGGACATAAATCCAGGTGATCTCTGATTCTTAGTGTGGTTATACTAGACCCTTCATAAAAGGATGATGTACAAATAATTAAAATCTTTTTTATGCAAGGTTACTTCTAAGATAAACTTTAATAAACTGATTCATGTGCCTTTAAGGCAAGGACCTCAAAGAATAGTAACTCAAATATAGATTTTCCCAGATTTCCTCCCTCAAGAGAATTTAGGCAGCAGTGATTAAAATTGGCATTCTTTTTTTATGTAGTTAAGAATGCCAATAAAAGAAGATTTGGGTTTTTTGCTGAATGTTTTCCCTCTTCACAACAACCTTGGTCTATAAATCCCAAATAATCAGAATGTTACTAGAGCAGTTGACCTTTTAACCCTTATTGATCTCACCTCTTTATTCTAGACATCTATTGCATAACCACTGGGATACCTGGTGTGGTGCTGTAGGATAAGCACTGGACTGCTAATTGCAAAGTCAGTGGTTCAAGCCCACTAGCTGCTGCTAGGAAACCCTATACCGGGTCTCTATGAATCAGAATCAACTCAATGACACTTAACAACAACAACATTGCATAACCAAACCGGTAGTCATCAAGTAGACGCTGGGTCATGGTAACCCCATGTGTGTCGGTGTAGGATTGTGCTCCATAAGGTTTTCAGTGGCTGATCTTCAGAGGTAGAGCACCTTTCCCCTGACATGCTTTTGGCTGGACTCAAACCTCAGACTTTTTGGTTAGCAGGCACGTGTGTTGACAGTTTGTGGCACCCAGGGACTCTGTCTAGGACCTAAAGAATATCTATATGTAGAGCACTAAGCTGTTGCTTTTGGAAACCTAGATAAAGGTTAAGATACATCTCCCCTCTCTTGTTTTAATCTTCACACAAACAAGAAAATCTATTTGTGAATGTTGAGCTTTAGAGGCTTACGCTATAAATCAAAAATAAGCCCAACAGAAAAGCAGTAGTTTGGAATTTCCCCCTCAGGATTTTGCACAAGTAAGGGTTGTACCATAAATACAAATGAAGGCTGCTTTAATTGTCCAAATATCTAAATGGTGCCAAATGTACTGTCATTTTAAGAGCAATGTGTGGGGTTGTTGTTGTTGTTAAGTGCCGTCGAGTCGGTTCCGACCCATAGCGACCCTGTACAGGGTTTCCGAGGATGTAAATCTTTACGGGAGTAGAAAGCCTCATCTTTCTCCCGCGGAGCAGCTGGTAGTTTCGAACTGCTGACCTTAAGGTTCGCAGCCCGATTCGTAACCACTACACTACCAGAGGGTAATGTAGACGACATGCTATTCTGCCATAGCTGCTGACTTGAGAATACAATCAATGTGCAAGCTGCAGCTTTTCTAGAACTTCTTGAAACATTTCAAATATCACATTTTGTAGCAGCTACCTCACCTGCAGAATGTTCTGCCATTATAGTTACTGTATAAGGCAGCCCTGGTGTGGGACTGTAGGATAAGCACTGGACCCTAAGTTCAGTTTGAACTGCAAGGTCAGTAGTTCAACAACACCAACAACATAGATATTCTATTAGCACACACCACTATTGTTGTTAAGAGCCGTCAAGTCGGTTCCAACTCATAGAGGCCCTGTAGGGTTTCCAAGGAGCAGCTGATGGGTTTGAACTGCTGTGGTTCGGAGTCCAGTGGTGATTGTACAGTGTCACACTAGAAGTCACTACATACCAATTTATTTAATGATGCATTCAAAATTTATCTTAAACACTTCATATCTACTTCCATTATGTAGTTAAGGAAACGTAGTACCAGACTGGTTATAAACTGGGCTGCTAACCACAAGGTCAGCAGTCCACATTTACCGGTCATTCTATGGGAGAAAGATGAGCCTTTCTGTCCCATAAAGACATACAGCCTTGGAAACCCTGTACAGGGTCACCATGAGTCAGAACCAACCCAATGGCATACAACGACCACCACCATTATGTAGTAAATTCCCCTCATATTCATCCACCAGAATCAAGTCAAGTGGAGCAACCTAGAGTTCTTGACTTTTTTTATCAGTTGTGTTGTTGTTGTGTGCCATCAAGTCAATTCTGACTCATAGTGACCTGTATAGAGTTTTCAAGTGATCTGTATAAGTTTCAGTTGGTGGGTTTGAACTGCCAACCTTGTAGTTAGCAGACCAATGCTGATCTTACAGCACCACACCAGGAGTCCATTTTTTTGATCAGTAGAACTGTGAAAGTTTTACATCCTTTCCTCCTTCAAGTGAATAGATATATGTATCCTTAGAACTTTGTGTAATGAATGTCAGAAAATTCAAATAACAATGGGTTACATAAGACAGATACTTTTTTTTTTTAATTGTATAAAATAACTCAATTTGTTCTGGAAATAATTCCACTTATTTAATTTTCATACAAAATCCTTCAGTAATAAGCAGGCCAGGGCTGTAAGGTAGCTCTACAAAACCAGCAGACGTTTGTCCACACCGTTCCTCAGTTGGGCAGGATTGCTGACAGAGCTCCAGCCATCACGTTCATGTTCCAAATATTGAAGGGAAGGGACATTAAAGAGCAGAGAACTCACCAAAATCAGCAATGCCAAACTTCCGCTGCATGACCATAACTGGTGGAAAGAAGGCAGGATCATACCATCTTTTGTGCATGACTGGCAGGGAGTCAAGAGTTCTCTCTTGTAGAAGAAGGTGTGAAACAATATTGGAAAAGACAAGTTGCAATAATGGCTACCAAAGATATTCTACCCAAAACTATATTTATCAGACAGTAAAAATCGTTTTTTTTCAATGAATGCTTATCTATCATACGTGCTATCATGTCACTAGTTAATGGGATTTTCCTCGATGGTTTGCAACTTTCACTCAACTACAAGATGATCATTTAAGCTATGCTAACATTGCAGTTTTATTGTCAGGCTTCAATTTAGTTCTGAGACTTTTATCTTTGGAAGAAATGGAGAAACTTATTTATATGTTCACCATGTCTTGCTTCAAGATGGTATTTTAATTTTGCAGGGAACAATAGATATAGTCTATAAAATTTCACTGTGCAAAATACAAGTTCTTTGAGGACTTCAACTTTTATAAATCTTTGTGTTTATATTATAAGGTGGAATTCAATGACAAATAAATACCATGCTTTTTCTCATCACTGAATGACTTTGTGTAAGTTTCAGCACGTTGCTTACTTTTAACATGACCAGAATGCTGGCAGGAGCTGCAGGATGTCCCCAAGGATGCTCTGCCATTTTCAGGAGTTCAACTTATCTGTCCTCCTGGGTCCACGCTAGTACAAATAGAGCTGGGCAGTGATGTAGAAGCCAGAGTTCTTTACATTCTAATAGAGTTCCAATTTTCATAATTCAGTGATGGCAGGAAAAGCCTTCTTTATTTAGCTCTACCCCAAAACTACTTAGCCAAACTACACAAGCTAATTTGCTGTTGGTTCCCAGGATGTGAAAATGAATACATAACCTCTTTTTAAAAGTGCCAACTTTTATTACAGTTTAAAAATTGTTTTACCCTAAATTTAAAAAATAATTAGATCACATATTTATAGATACTCAAAGAAAGCATCTAAGATTCTGGAAATTCCTTTGAAATGAATGCACTAGTTCTGAATAATAAAAGCCTACTGAGTTTTGCTTTTTGGGATCTCATTTAGCCATACAACAATCCTGTGCAGGACCACAATCCCCACTTTAGTACTTTTCCCCTTTTCTTCATGCTCTTTTTTTCTCTTTAGGAAATGAGTAATTTGAGGCTACCAGTATCCAGTATCAAGTTGACTCCAACTCATTGAAGACCTCTTTGGTGTCAGAGGAGAGATGTGCTCCATGGGATTTTCAATGCGGATTTTACAGAAGAATGTCAGGCCCTTCTGCTGAGGCTCTTCTGGATTAACCTGTACCTCCAACCTTTCATTAAACAGCAGAAAGCATTAACCTTGAGGCAAAGAGAGGTTTCCAAGACTGAGTCACAGAGCTGGTGAGACTGTCGCTAAGCAAAGAGTAAATACCTGCTTCTCCATCATCTGGTATCAAATTCCCAGAGCATCTTAGGATTTTACAAAAATTCTGTGCTTTGTCTATATGTTAATGGACATTTATGACTGCTGACAGAAAACCCAGCTTAATTACACTTTAGCAGAGAAACAATCTTGAACAGCGGCCACTTTGTGAAGAGAGGAACTCTTTGCTAGTTGAGAGCACTTGGCCATATTCCAGTATAGATGACTGTTGTTGTTGTTGTTGTTGTTGTTAAGTGCCTTCCAGTTGATTCCGACTCATAGTGGCCCCGTCTAGGGTTCCCAAGAAGCAACCGGTGAGTTTGAACTGCTGACCTTGCAGTTAGCAGTCCAGTGTTTATAATACAGCACCACACTAGGATGAGTGTATCAGAGGAGAAAACAAACTAAAAAGAAATCAGTGAAATTACGTCTCTAGTGTGTCTGCGATGTTATTTTTCAAAGACAAGTTAAATATGCTTCTGTTGATGTTGATCTGAAGAGTTGGCATTATCTCTGGGCTCAGGACTACAGGCTTCTTTGCCTGCAGAGCTGAACGTGAAGTGTTAGAGTTAAAGATGGCTGTTGGTGGAGTGTTCTCCTGAGACAGCAGGTTTAAGGAAATAGTCTCTACTTTCAGGATACTCCTATAACCTGGGGGGAGGAGACACTGTCTTGTTGAGGCTGAATTAATTGGTTATCTTTTGCTGGCAACTCAAGTTAGCAAAGTTTGTTGTCAGTTCACCCTATCTCTTCTATGATAACTATTTCTGTCGTGTTCTCTACATCTCCCTATACACTACTCTAGTCATAAGAAAAGTACTTATTAAACATAAAAACCCTTAGATATCAGTGGTTTCAGATTTGATAGTCTTCATAAACATCTGCTGTAGGATAAGCACTGGACTGCTAACCACAAGGTCAGTGGTTCAAACTCAACAGCCACTCCTCGGAAACCCTATGCAGGGTCACCATGAGTTGGAACACACTTAATGGCACACAACAACAACAACATAGAGAGAAAAGGAACAGAAAAACCACAAGTATTGAGCAGCAACTGTGCACTGCACATGTTAGCTGACGTTTACTTTACAACTTGTTTGGAGGTATCATTAGCCTCAACATTGAAGTTCCAAAAGTTTCAAACCTATAGTTCACAAGTGATAGTGGTGGTGGTGGTTATGTGCAATGGTGGTGGTTGTGGTTATGTACATACATATATATGTATATGTATACATATATATGGAGTCCTACTGTGGCGTTGTGGGTTAATGCGCCAGACCTCAAAGCCGTTTGAACTGCAAGGTTGGTGGTTCAAGCTCACCAGTGGCTCCTTGGAAACCCTATATAGGGTCGCTGTGGGTCAGAACTGACTTGACGGCACCACTCAACTCAACATACATACATACATACATACATACATACATATACTTATACTTATACATATACATATATATATAGTTGTTGCTGTTAAGTACCATCGAGTTGGTTCTGACTCAGCGACCCTGTGTAGAGTTTCCAAGGAGTGGCTGCTGAGCTTGAACCGTTGACTTTGTGACTCAAACCGACCTCGTGGTCCGGTGCATTATCCCACAATACCACACCAGGTGTGGTGCTGTGAGATAAACATTCAACCTCAAGGTTGGTTTGAACCACTAGGCTGGTGGTTCAAATATATATATGGAGTCCAAAATTCTTGATTGACAGCCCTTGCTACTCTCAAAGAATGAACAAATGCATTGTCATTATGGGAAGGAAAAAAACACACTCCTCAGTGCAACCTCCTTGACCTTTTTCTCATCAATGCAGTTTTCGATTTTCTTAAAATGTCTTCACAAAAAGCTTCTGTGCTCATCCTCTGCCCTTCAAAAAAATCTGTCAATCAAGATGCCCCCCTTTGGAATCCCAACAGAACAGTCACCATAACCCTCTGACCTGAAGCTCTACATTGAATGTAACTGGCTCAGCAGATCCCTTCTGAAGCACTCTTTTGATTGAACATTTTCATTGAAGCTGTCCTAACAGGACTAGGTCAGCTGTACTATCGAGAGAACTTGTGAGCAGCCATCCACAGAGCTCAGAGATGTGTTCAAACATATTTTGTTTGGAATAAACCCATGCATGTATGAGTTAGGACCATGGTGGCAATACTTTTGGATAAGGCTGTCTGCCCGCATGTGTATGTGTGTGTGTGTGTTTGTATACTTGTAACATAGGTTGACTCATATTATTAAAAAAATTTAAGGGGTATTTATTAAAATTAGTTTCTTATGAATCATAGTTTGAAATTATTGATCTAGAATGAAAGTCTACTCGAGAATTTCCATTTTGATTCAGATATATTAAAAAATATGAGGACTGCATTTAAAAATTCCAAAGCACTTGCCTCTAGCTATACAATTGATACATAATGCATAAGGTCAAGATGAGTTGGTATCTATTTGGTGGCACTTAACAATGTAGTTAATGCCTTGTAGTCTTCGATTATCAAAGCTGAAACTTCATTATTTCCCAATTTGGGTATTAACTTATTTTTATTTTTCCTTTATTCTTCTTTATGACAGCTGAGCCAGTACATTTTAAAGATAAAAAATGGAACAAGGTCAAAGAGACACATTGATATGTATTGGACAAAGCGTTGTCCAAGGAGTAATAAAACCCAAGTACCAGCTCAGCTTCAGACAGATTGTGAGGTTCCAGCTAAGCCATGATTCTGGGTTTAATCTATAAAAGGAGGAAGGTGAGTAGATGAAGGCTGAGGATTCTTCAAGCTCTAAAGCTATATGAAATGAAATAAATTAGGCTGATGAATAAAGAATGCAAAATATGTTTTATGGGCTTTGTGCTTCACATCAGTACATTAACCTCTCTCTTCTCTATAGAGAATGTTGTCATTGTTAAGTGCCATTGAGTAGGTTCTGACTCATACTGACTCTGTGCAGCATTTCCAAGGAGCAGCTGGTGGGTTTGACCTGCTAGCCTTGTACATAGACCAGTACTGATCCTACAGTGCCACACCAGAGAATAGTGATTATTATATTAATACCTATGAATTGAAGAGTAAAAGGAACCTTTTATTAGTATTTTACTGATAATGAGCAGACTTATTTTTTTAAAAGCTTTTATGAATTGAGTGAAAGTTTATAGGGCAGATCCTCAGTTTTACATTTAATAAACCATTGTAATGATTATAAATTTTACCTCTATTCCTTTTTTTTGTGGGGGTGTACACATATCATACTAAAAATATATGTTCATTTAAATGATCAAAGGTAACATTTAGCAAGTCAGCATCCTGCCTGTAGGCACGCTGTCTTTCTCAGTCCATGGGTCGATAGTTCTCTGCTGTTCTGTTTCTCTATGCCATTGCCTCTGCCACCATCTCTGTGGTCATGCTTTTCTGGTTAGGAACCTATGCTCCACTCATAACTCTTCCCTGTTGATGGTCTTAGGGTCCTCTGTTCATGAAATGACAGATTATTTGCTCCCTCCTTTTAGCTACACCTCTTCAACAAAGGCTTTCG
>NW_006408550.1:21409310-21412124 GCF_000296735.1 Chrysochloris asiatica | reverse complement strand
ATCATAAAATCCTAACCCCATCATTCCCCACCCCCTTTCACCAGACCCATCTGGACAAGAAGAAAACTATTCAGTGAGGATTCTATCTTAGCTCCCTTGTTCTGACAGTAAACGCCCTCATGAAAGCTTGTAAGCCAGCCACTTTGTGCCTTTATAGCCCCCAATTTTTGATAGCCAAAATCTAAGTTATCCTTCCCTATCAACCTAGAACACAGAGGACACAAGATTCATCCTTGGTAAGATGGATCCATCCCCTTTTTTTTTATTATTATTATTAATATAAGAAGACTCCCGGTTACTTTTAAGTGTGTAAATTTGGAGATGTATGTTCTCCAAGGTACAATAAAGAAATGAGCATTATCTGTGATTGTTTTCCATTTTAAGCTAATTATCGTCTGCAGAGACCTATATTTCTCGAAGTTAAACATAATGCCAACCTTGTGATTAATGAAATAAGTTTCCATGTAGTTTTCATAGCAGTTCTGGAATCCAACAGTAAATAATTTGTAACTTTTTGAAAGCGGATCAATACTTCGGAAAGGTGGAGAACATATCTACAGAAAAAGAACTACATAACACAGAAAAACCAACTTTAAACCTAAAAACCAGGAGAGCCACTGAACAACCTTATATGGAAACTGACATCATTTTCAAATCAAATTCAAGCTATTGATGGCTTCCTGGGAAAGGTAACTCTAAAGTAGTCATTCACAGGAATCTTCATACATCTTCTTGTTATTGGTGATACAATGGTTAAGTACTTGGATGTTAATTAAAAGGCTTGCAGTTCAAACCCACCCAAGGTCTCTGCAAAAAACCCTGGTGACATTGTGGGTTACAAGTGGGGCTGCTAACTACAAGGTCAGCAGTTCAAATCTACCAGTTACTCTACAGGAGACAGATGAGGCTTTCTGCTCATCTTAACAGATTGTAAATAAATACTTACAGACTGTAAATATTGATTTACGGTCTCAGAAACCCTATGCAGAGTGGCTATGTGTTGGAACTGACTAGGTAGCACCGAACCACCACCACCGTCAGGGTCTCTGTAAGAGAAAAAACCTGGTGAACTTCTGATATCGATATTACAGCCTAGGACCCTAACCTGTCATATAGGATCTCTGTTAGTCAAATGGATTCAAGAAACCACAAAATCAACAAACAGCAAAGTAACAGTGTGGTGTATTGGTATAAGATTCCACGTCCCTATCCATGCATCTCTTCAGTTTTATTCCTCTATGACTGGGTGAACAGAGTCACATGATAAATCAAGTAACTGAACAGAGACATAGATATCAGACATTGACTATGTAATGCAGATTTATAATGAAAAATTCATTCTGAAGATGCCAAGAGGCAAACACAAGAGTTCAGCTGATATTCCTGGATATCATGACTACTAGAAGGCACAAATGCCAGTGTTGGTTTTGTTTGTTTATAACTGAAATGACACATCAATTTATCCAAATAGTTGCTGTATGAGTAGCCATGATACTTTGGCATGATATATTCCTAACCTAAGATTAAACAAAATGTTCAAAGAATAAACATTAACTGGAATTTCTTATATTCATTCAGTAGAGAAAATGCATGTTGGTCAGCAGGAAAATCACCTAAGCAGTCCAAATCTAAAGGAGACATACAATAGACTTGTTCAGTTTGAAAGACTAATAAAAATTAGAGAAAGTTCCCTAAAACCAAGGTCAAACTTCTTTTTCTTAATGGGGATTAAAGAACTCTGGGAAGGGAGAGATTCCAGAGAGTGTGTCCAGTTAGATACTCTACTTTGCACATACAAGTAGGGATGGGCTAAGCACTCACAGCTGCTGGTTCTGCACCTCCAGGTAGGGCTGGGCCAAGCACTCTGAGCTGCAGGTGGAGGCAGAATCCCAGAGTGGTGCAGCAGACATTGATGGAGTACAAAAGGTCTATGACTTCAGGGACAAGTTCAAGAAAGGATGTAAAACTAGCAATGACCGGGGACAAGACCACTGAACACAGACCTGCCAAAAATGAAATCAATTTGAGATCATATTTAGAAAGCTTAAAGGAAAAGTCATGTATTTTGCACCTTCACTTCCATTTTCAAAGGTCAGCTTTGTAAAATATATCATAAGTCAATTTAATAATGACAGTAATTTTAGCATTTTAGGGGGGGATTTAACTTTGAGCAAGAGTAGAAAAACTGTATACTTGCACATTCATTACATATTTTAGATACATTACTAGTAAAGAGAGTTTTCTTATAAAGTCTGATATTGCTACAAATAATGACAGAAAAAATTCTCAAGGAAAAAGAAAAAAGGAAACTTTTTGCAAAATTGAATCTACTAGTAATCTCAGTCACATTTCAGATCTTCCTGTGACATTTAACGGAAGCAGGAAGATGAAATTTCTCATGGGGTTGGGGTAAGAAGTAGCACAAAAAGTATTTTGTTTTATCCAGACACTTCTTTGCTTGTATCTTGGCTAAAGACTAAGACCTATAACTAGAAAAAACAAAACCTGCCATATTTTTCCTCACTGGAACATCTTGAACTCAACAAGGAAAAATAAGCTACCAATACCAGTGACCACTCCTCTGTCTGTTTATGGTACTGCAGTGACATGCATCTTGCTGTCATTCTGGAAACTGGGCCACCCGTATTTTAAATACCAACAGGGTCACCATGGTGGCCAGGTTTCAGCTGAACTTCCAGACTAAGATAGACTGGGAAGAAAGAGAGACAGATTTCTTCAGAATATCTCGTCACTGATTAGCAGTGGAACATAGTCAGACAAGAATATGAATATTGAAACATGATGAAAAGCACA
>NW_006408550.1:21384182-21408337 GCF_000296735.1 Chrysochloris asiatica | reverse complement strand
CACAAGACCCAAAGTATGACCTTGAACATATCCCTCATGAATTTGGAGGTCATTTCAAGAACAGATTTGATGAATTAGACACTAATGACCCAAGACCAGAAGAGTTGTGGGATGACATCAAGAACGCCATACAGGAAGAAAACAAAAGGTCGTTAAGAAGAAAGAAGGAAAAGAACAAAATGGCTGTCAGAAGAGACTCTTAAACATATTCTCCACCATAGAGATGCTAAAGCAAATAAAAGCAATGAGGAGGTAAAAGCTGAACAGAAAATTTCAAGGAGCAGTTCAAGAAGACAAAGCGAAATATTATAATGAAATTTATAATATTATAATGAAATGTAGTTAGAAAACCAAAAGGGAAGAACACATTTCTAAAGCCAAGGGAACTGAAGAAAAAATTCAAACCTCAACCTGAAATATTGAAGGATTCTATGGGCAATATATTAAATGATGGAGAATGCATCAAAAGAAGATGGAAGGAACACACAGAGTCACTGTACCAAAAAGAAATGGTCAATGTTCAACCGTTTCAAGAGATAGCATATGATCAAGAAAAGATGGTACTGAAGGAAGACGTCCAAGGTGCACTGAAGGTACTGACAAAGAACAAGGCTCTGGGAATTGATGAAATATAAATTGAAAGTTTTCAAGAAACTGAGGGAGCACTAGAGACACTCACTCATCTATGCCAAGAAATTTGGAGGACAACTGCCAGGCCAACTTAGTGGAAGATTTCCATACTTGTGCCCAGTCCAAAGAGAGGTGACCCAGTGGAATTTGGAAATTATTGAACAATATTGTTTATATTGCATGCTAGTAAAATTTTGCTAAAGATAATATAAAAACAGCTGTTGAGGTGCAGTGACAGGGAGCTGCCAGAGGTTCAGGCAAGATTCAGAATGAAAGATATCATTACTGATGTAAAATGGATCTTGGCTGAAAGTAAAGAATATCAGAAGGATGTTTACCTGTGTTTTATTGACTACATAAAGACTTTCAACTATGTGAATCATGGTAAGCTATGGACAACATTGCAAAGAATGCGTATTCCAGAGAACTTAACTGTGTTCAAGAGGAACCTGTACGTAGATCAAGAAGAAGTCATTCGAACAGAACAAGGGGACACTGAATGCTTTAAATTCAGGAAAGGTGTAGGCTGGGTTTGTATTCTTTCACCATACTTATACAATCCTTATGCTAAGCAAATAATTTGATATTTGGATCATATGAAGAGGAATGTGGCATCAGAATTGGAGGAAGACTCATTAACAACCTGTGATATGCAGATGATACAACCTTTCTTGCTGAAAGTGAAGAGGACTCAAAATACTTACTGATGAAGATCAAAGATCTCCCCCTTCAGTATGGATTGCACCTCAATATAAAGAAAACAAAAATCCTCTCAACTGAACTAATAAATCACATCATGATTAATGAAGAAAAGGTTGAATTTATCAAAGACTTCATTTTGCTCAGATCAACCATCAAATCACATGGAAGAAGCAGTCAAAAATCAAATGACATTTTATAGGCAAATCTGGACCTCTTTAATGTGTTCAAAAACAAAGATGTCAATTTCAGAACTAAGGTGCATCTGACCTAAACCAGGTATTTTCAATAGTCTCATGTACATGTGAAAGTTGAATAATGAATAAGGAAAACAATAGAAGAATTGTTGCATTTGAGTTATGGTGTTGGAGGAGACTATTAAAGTACCATGGACTGCCAAAAGAACAAACAAATCTGTGTTGGAAGATGTATAGCATACTTTGGACATATTTTCACAAGGGACCAGTTCCTGGACAAGGACATCATGCTTGGTGAAGTGGAAGGTCTGCGAAAAAGAGGAAAAGCTCCTAATGAGATGGGTTGGCACAGTGGCTGCAACAATGGGCTCAAGCTTAGCAATACTTTTGAGATTGGCGCAGGACAGGGAAGTGCTTTGTTTTGTTGTTCATAGGATCGATATAAGTCAGCACCTAACAACAAAAAGCAATACCAGTACCAGAGAACTAAAGAATGCATTTGAGCATAAGTACACCCACTTTATCTGGCTTCAATGACTGGATGATCAGAGCTCAACTAGAAGAAGAAAGAAGAGGGAAAAAAGAGCAATTTTTTTTTGACCTACACCTTTGGATGCAGTAGCTCAAAAGAGGGAACAAATCTTTATAGCAAGGATCATTCCCACCCCCTCAAAACACAGAGTAGACAGGGATGGGCAACTTGGACATTGGCTACCCAATATGGGGGGCGGGGGAGGAGAGGGCTACAAAGGCAAGAAGTAACTGGCTTACAAGCTTTCAAGAGGGAAGCTAGATCCAGAGGGTGTGGAGGAAGGTAGAATCTCCACTGAGTAGTATCCAATCTGTCTAAGCGGGGCTGATGAAAGGAAGTGAGGATAGGTCTCTTGTGATACAATAGTGAATAATTGCTATCAGGACTGATTGTGAGGGTTAAAAATGTAAAGGTAGACCTTTTGTAGCAAAAGGAGGGGAGTGATTGACTTTGCAGTCTAAGAGCAGCGGAGGTCCCTGGTCCATTAATCCTTTGGACTGATTGTTTCCATGTAGCTTTGATTTTCTTCACTCTTCTTTGATGTGAACTGGGAGAGATCCATAGCTGCACCTTAAATGGCCACTCACAAGCTTTTAAGACCCCAATAACTCACCAAAGTGTCATGTAGGACATTATCTTTGTGGACCACATGGTGCTAATTGGCCATGATGTCCCATAATTATAGTCCTGAGCCACCAGCAGCTCGTTCCCTCATGGTATTTGGTTATAATTAAGGAATTTTCATAACTTTGCCTCCTGGAGGTTCTACTATGGGAGTCCTGATGTGGCACTGTAGGAGAAAGCGCAGGACCGTGAGGTCAATTTGAACAAGGTCAGTGGGTCAAACTCACAAGTCACTCCTTGAAACGACAAGACAGCTTTTAACAACAGCATGCATTATTCATGGATATATTTAAAGACTAGGTAACTGTTGTTGTTGTTACATGCCATGAAGTTGGTCCTGACTCATAGTGACCCTATATATAGTTTCCAAGGAGCGGCTGGTGGGTTTGAACAGCTAACCTTACGGTTTAAGCCGACCTTATGGTCCAGTGCTTTATCCTACAGCGCCACACCAGAACTAAAAATATCACCTGCAAACCAAATATGAGTCATTTCTAACTCATAGCAACCCTGTATAAGGATTTTCATGGGGCAGCTAGTGGGTTTGAACCACCTACCTTGTGGCAAGCAATCCAGTGCTTATCCTACAGTGCCACACCAGGCCTCTTATATATACGTATGTATAGTCATGGGCATATTCCTATTCTCCTTCCTACCCCTGCTCATGTTACATGCTTAGTTAGCCATGTGCCCCTTATAGATTATTGGGATCCCTGCTAATGTAGGGTTGTCTCTATGATATAGTATTTACTCGGTTGCTGTTACCTCTTGTCCTTCTCCCAGTGACTTTCTTTACCTTGACAAATTTTTGCTCACTTTCTGTTTATTGTATGTTTCCTTTCCCTTCACCCAAGTTAATACGTGGCAATGTAGTGTAAGTACTGGACTACTAACTACAATGTTAGTGGTTCAATGATCTCCCCTGTTATCAATTTCAGCTAATCCTTGGAAACCTTATACAGGGTGGCGATAGGTTGGAACCGACGAGATGACACTTCACAACAACAACAATCCTCTTGTTACTGATTTATGCTCCCTTCTTCTCTGTTGTTGTTGTTGCTAAGTTCCGTTGAGTCAATTCTGATTCATAGCAACCCTGTATAGGGTTTCTGAAGAGCTGCTGGTGGGTCTAAACTGCCAACTTCGTGATCCACAGTCTAGTGTTGATCCTACAGCACCACACCAGAAATCCTAACCATACGGCAGTATTACTTTAATTCTTTCATGCTGCAATGTTAAGATAATAACGTACAATCCAGGAATTATCAAAGGAACTCTAATTGTTTTGTGTTTACAATATAGTATAGATACGGTTTATTCTGTAGATGATTTCTGGGAATCTGAAAACAAAAAAAGTGGTGTCACTAGGCTTGGTATCACATAGTGTGGTGACTTACAGTGTCACCCCTCATTTGTGGGCCATTGGGTAAACCTCCCAAGTGAGTGGAGAGCCCAGTTCTATCCCTTCTCACTCAGAGTCCCCACAGTTCCCTCCCCTGTCCTCTAGGTCAACACAGAGACCATCCTCTCTGCCTGAAAGCAGACACCATGGCCCTGAACTTGGGTCCTGCAGTCTGCCTGGTGGTGTGGGGATGTGACAAGCTATTGCATTGGGGGACAGATCTCACCAGCCCCAGTGATTCCACTCCCTCCCCCTGCAGTGCACACCCGTGTTGCTATGTTGTCACTGTCCGCAGTGTGGTCAGGGACTCCTGGGTCATTTTAGTGTCAGTTTGCTGACAACAAATGTATCTTAATGTCACATGTAACTTTTATGAGAGCAAAGTCTGTTCGATGGTCTTGGCAAAGGCAAAACAAAACACAAAAACAGTCTCTGTTTAACTCCACAAAGTTGTTACACATGAAACAAATCATCAAAAGCCTGTAACTCTTTTATTTACACTGCAGCCTTTGCCCAAGACAATTTACAGGAAGTCAATTTGATTGCAAATTGCCCTGGGTGATGGCATCCTAAATTAGAAGCAGCAAAAAGATTGTCTCTCTTTTTTTGTCTTTTAAGTTTTATTGTGAATTGAGTGATAGTTTACATGGAGGAACATCAGTTCATTTCATGGTAATGATTACAATCCAATGGCATGCTTCATCACTCAACAGTATTTCCTTCTATTCCTTCTTTTTGTTGCTGTTGTTTTGGATGTGAACCAAAACACTCAGGACAAACAGCCAAAGGGTACAGCCTGCCCCCTGGCTGCCAGTACACATCCCCTCTCCCTCCATGAGTCTAGAGTCCTCAGCTGCTCTGTCTCTCCAGGTCATCATTTCTGACTCCATCTCTGGCATTGCCGCTTCTCTGGGTAGGGTCCCACACTCCACTCCTGCTCTTCTCCCTTGATGATCCCAGGGTCCTCCACTCCAGGATTGTAAGATCAACCACTCACCCCTTCTTGCTACAAAACTTCTACCTTTACAATTGCGACAATCGCAATTAGTCATGATAACAATTACTCACTATTGAATCATGAAAGTCTTGTCCTCATCTCCTTTCACCAGACCTGGCTAGACAGGATGAAAACCACTTAGTGGGGGTTCTACTTTCTCCCGCACACTCTGAATCTAAACTCCCTCTTGAAAACTTGTAAACCCATCACTTAGTGCCTTCACAGCCACCCCACCCCCCATTTTAGGTAGCCAATGCCTCAGTTGCCCATCCCTATCAACCTTTTGTACAGAGGCAGTGGGAATGATCCTTGCTGTAAAGATTCTTTCCCTCTTGGTTGGTATTTTAAACTACTACCTCCATAAGTATAGGTCAAGTTTATCAGATTGTAGCGATTTACACTTGTTTTCTTTTGACCCTCTATTCCTTCCTCTAGTAGGGTTCTGAACATCCAGCCATTGAAGGTAGGTCCAATAGGCACTATCTACATGTCTGGGCACCCTTGTGCATATCCCCTCACTTCATATCAACTGGACGCTTCACTCTCAGCTCTAGACCTCCAAGGCCATGTCCTTGTCCATGTACTCATGAGTCCCCAGGTCTCATAGCACTTCAGGCCAACCAGCTCTCACCATACTCCAGGTCAATGGGGTTCTACGTTACTCGGTTAGACTCAGCCACCTCTTCATTGATGCTTTCCTCCCACTTCCTCTCACCAGTAGGCCAACATGGTCGCCAGCAAGCTTACATGTCTGCTGGTGTGTTCCCTTTGAGTTTCAGTCTTGGGAGGGGGTTTGTCCTAGAAGGACTTGATTGCTTGTCATGATGGCTGCCTAGTGAAAAACTTCTGACATCCATTTTGACCTTTTCCTTCTTTCAATTTGTCTAGGCTTTGATTTTGTATGGAGTAAAATGTACAGGATCACATTAAAATAAAGATTGGAAGATCACCTACAGCATTTGCTAATGTCCGCACAAATAGTTTGATTCAACAGATTAGTTATGCTCTTCAAGTAACCTCACACAAAAAGAGTGACTTTGTCAGTTATAAATATTTTGGGACCTGTTTAATGTTAATCCACATTTCAGATTTGGGAATATCCAGATTAAATAGCACATATGATTCAATGATGGCTACTGTTATCAGTTTCACTAAATTACTGTTCTTTGTAAATATTTTAAAAATATGAATGTGGCGTGATACAAATCATGCTGAAGCAAAAGAAGACACGTGATTCATCTAATCCATTTTTCTTCTTCACTGTGTGGCACTTGAATATCACATCATTCTTGCAGCTGTCTACTCAACTTTCAACCCTTAGTCTATTTTGTTCTGCATGTGAAAAGCCATAAATTAGAAGATAATTACATATGTAAATCAAAATCAAATCTCTAAGTAGAAGTTCATGCCACAGAATTGTTAACTGTTGTCCAATCGACTCTGACATATGGTGAACCCATGCACAGCAGTACAAAACTGCTCAGTCCTACACCATGATCACAATGGTTGCCCAAGCCCATTGCTGCCATCACTATGTCAGTCCATCTAGTTGAGGGTCTTCCTCTTTTTCATTGACTCTCCACTTTACCAAGCATGATGTCCTTTCCAGAGACTGGTTCCTCCTGATAACATATACCAAATAAATGACTCTTGCCATCCTTCTAAGGGGCAATCTGGCTGTACTACTTCCAACATAGATTTGTTTGTTCTTCTTGTAGTCCATGCTACTTTCAATATTCTTTGCCAACATCATCATTCAAACGTATCAATTCCTCTCCTGTCTTCCTTATTCATTGTCTAGCTTTCATATGCATATAAGACAACTGAAAATGCAACAGCTTGGATACAGTACATTTGGGTCACCAAAGTGACATCATTAATCTTTAGTGCTTTAAAGTGATCTTTTTCAGTAGATTTGCCCAATGTAATACATCATTTGATTGTTTGACTACTGCTTTCATGATGATTGATTGTATATTCAAATAAAATGAAATCTTTGACAGCTTCAATCTTTTCTCTGTTTATCATGATGTTGTTTATTGATCCATTGTGTGGCTTTTTGTTTGGTTGGTTTTTACATTGATTTATAATCCATACTGAAAGTTGTATTCATTGATCTTCATCAGCAAGTGCTTCTAGTCCTCTTCCCTTTCAGTTAGCAAGCTTGTATCATCTGCATGTTGTTGTTGTTAAGTGTCATCGAGTTGGTCCTGACTCATAAGGACCCTGTCTAGGGTCACCTAGAAGTGACTGGTGAGTTTAAACCACTGACCATGTGATTCAAGCCAGACTTGATGTACAGTGCTCACCCTATGGTGCCTAACAGATTGTTAATGAGTCTTCCTCCAATCCTGATGCTATATTCTGCTTCATATAGTCCAACTTCTCCAATGATTTGCAAAGCATGACTAAGTATGGTGAAAAAATACAACTCTGACACACATCTTTCCTGGTTGTAAACCAGGAAGTATCCGCTTGTTCTGTTCCAACACCTGCCTCTTGTTGTATGTACAGGTTCCACATGAACACAATTAAGTATTCTGGCATTCCCATTCTTTGAAATATTTTCCACAATTTGTTATGGTCCACATAGTTGAATGCTTTGCATAGACAATAAAGCACAAGTAAACAGATTTCTAGTATTCTCTGCTTTCAGCCAAGATCCACTGATGTCAGCAGTATTATCCCTCCTTGCATGTCCTCTTCTGAATCTAGCTTGGCAATGTACTTTCAATGTTCTGTTGCAGCTGTTTTTTAATTATCTTTAGCAAAATGTACTTGCATGTGATATTGATATTGTTAGATGGTTTCTGCATTCTGTGGGGGTCACCTTTCTTTGGAATGGGCACAGAGATGGATCTCTTTTAATTAGCTGACCAGGTAGCTATCTTACAAATTTCTTCGCATAAAGGAGTGAGAAACTACAGCATTGCATCCATTTGTTGAATCAGTTCAATTTGTTTTCGGCCAATTCCTTGCACCTGGTTTTTTGGTGGTTTTTTGTTTTGTTTTGTTTTGTTTTGTTTTTGCCAATGCCTTCAGTGTAGCTTGGACTTCTTTCTGGAATACTATCAGTTCTTAGTATCTGTTCTCTCTTGAAATGGTTGAACATCGACCAATTGTTTTTGATAATGTGACTGTGTATTTCTCTGATCTTTTTTGGATGCTTCCTGCACCATTCAATATTTTTCCCATAGAATCCTTCAATACTGCCCACTAAGGTTTGAAGTTTCTGTCAGTTCTTTCAGTTGAGAATTACTGAGTGTATTCTTCCTTTTTAAACTCTAGTTATTTACACATTTCTTTATAAATACTTGACTTTGTCTCGAGTTGTTTTATATAATTTTCTGTTCAACTTTTTTACTTCATCAATTCTTCCATTCACTTTAGCTTCAAGAGTATGTTTCAAAGTCTCTTCTAACATCGATTTTGGTCTTTTCTTTTTTGCTTGCTGCTCGTCAGTCAGTTTACCATATACCATATTGTGGGGGCTTATGTGCTGCTGTGATGATGGAAGCTATGCCAATGCTATTCCAAATACCAGCAGGGTCACCCATGTTGGACAGGTTTCAACAGAGCTTTCAGACCAAACCAGACTATAGGAAGGAGAGACGAACCATTTCTGAAAGGTTAGACACTGAAAACCTTATGAATAGCAGCAAAACACTGTCTGATATAGTCCTGGAAGATGAATTCCTCAGGTTAGAAGACACTCATAATACCACAGGGAAAGAGCTGCCTCCTCAAAGTAGAGTTGACCTAAAAGACATGGATGGAGCAAAGCTTTCAACACCCTCATTTGCTGATGGGGCACAAGTAAAAATGAGAAGAAACAGCTGCAAACATCCATTACTGTTCAGAATGTGCAATGTACTATGTATGAATCTCGGAAAATTAGAAGTCATCAACAATGAACTGGAACACATAAAGATCAATGTCCTGGGCATTAGGGAGCTGAAATGGACTGGTATTGGACATTTTGAATCTGACACACATATGGTTTACTATGCCGGGGACATCAAAATGAAGAGGAATGATGTCATATTCATCCTCAAAAAGAACATTTCAAGATCTATCTTCAAGTACAGTGCTGTCTGTGACAGGATAATATTCTTAAACCTACAAGGAAGGCCAACTAATGCCACTATTATTCAAAATTATGCACCAACAACTAAAGCCAATGATAATGAAATTTAAGAATTCTATCCATGTCTTCAGGCTAAAATTGATCAAACATAAAATTAAGATGCATTGACAATTACTGGTGATCGGGATGTGGAATGTAGAAACAAAGAGAAAGGATCTGTAGTTGGAAAGTATAACCTTGATGATAGAAATGATGCTGGAGACTTATTCATTGCAAATAACTTTTTCCAACAACATAAATGATCACTATACACATGAAATCCTGGTGTGGCACTGTAGGATTAGCATTGGGCTGCAAGGTCAGTTTGAACTGCAGTTTAAGCTTACCAGCAGCTCCTTAGAAACCTTCTACAGGGTCCCAGTGAATTGGAACTGATGACATCACTTAACAACAACAACAACACGTAGACCTTGTCCGATGGGGTACAGAGGAATCACTGGGACTCTATGGAAAGAGATGATGGAGAAGCCCAATATCATTAACCAAAACAAAACCAGGGACTGACTGTGGGGCACATCATAAATTGTTTATATACAAGTTCAGACTGAAGCTAAAGAAAATTAAAACAAGCCCACAAGAGCCAAAATAAGACCTTGAACATTTCCCACCTGAACCATCTCAAGAACAGATTTGATGCATTAGACATTAATGACCAAAAACCCAAAGAGTCATCAAATAACATCAGGAACACCATCCATGAAGAAAGCAAAAGCTCATTGAAAGGATAGTTTGACTCTTAGATTTCACATTTCCAAAAATGAAGCCAATAGCTAATATTCATCTGGTTTCTAAACACTTAGGCTTCTTTGAAACTTAAATATGATAATATACATTTTCTAGCCTCCATTTATGGATGTTTCCAATGACCTGTCCCTTGTAGAATATATTCTATCTACTTTTCCCTGAGGCACTGAAATCCGGAGCCTCAGTGCCAACCTCTGTGAGGTTGTGGTGTTTTTTTCTAATTTGGTATCCTGGGTGTTCCCATAGCTGAAAAAGATGCTGTAGGATCAGCGCTGGACTTCGAACCACAAACTCTACAGTTCAAACCCACCAGCTGCTCCTTAAAAACCCTACACAGAGTCACTATGGGTCAGAACCAACTAAATGGCACTTAGCAACAATAACAATGCATTTTTTAATTATAGTAAGAATAATCACATATGATTTCTACATAGTGGAAATGGAATGGAGAGATTGAGAACAGTCAGGTAAGATGAGGCTTTCTACTCCCGTAAAGATTTACACCCTCGGAAACCCTGTACAGGGTCGCTATGGGTCGGATCCGACTCGACGGCACTTAACAACAACAACAATAATAGTTAGGGCTGGAGCCAAGAGAGACATGAAGCTAATTTCCTGAGACCTAGTTAAGCACATCACTCTACTCTCTCACTCAGCACTTCTCCTGTGGGTTAATCTATATTTTTCTCACTTTTCCCCAGTGTCTGTCTCAACATGAGCTGATTACAAGCTTAGGAATATGCTTGCTAGTTACTTACTAAATTCAAAATACTTAATCAGAAACAAAGTATTCCAACATTGTCTAAATGGCAAAACATTCTCCATGAGTATGGCACTGGGGGATAAATCACTGGACCCCAAGGTCCATTTGATCCACAAGGTCAGTGGTTCAAACTCACCAGCCAATATGCTTTCTAAGGGAATCGTAGTGTGACACTATAGAATCATCACTGGGCTGAAAAATACAAGGTTAGCAGCTGAAACCCACCAGTTGCTGCTTGGAAACTCTGTATAAGGTTGTTATGAGTTGGAATGGACTCAACAGGACTTAACAACAACATACTTTTAAAATAGAAATGTCTGCATTGATATAAGAGTTTTAGGCCTTCAGTGATAAACAGCAATAGCCAATAAGAATAATGACAAGAATCATAGTTAAGTACCATTGAGTCAGTTCTTACTTTTAGTAACCCTATATAGGGTTTCCAAAGAGTGACTGGTGGGTTTGAACTGCCAACCTTGTGGTTCAAACCAACCTTGTGATCCAGTGCTTAACCTACAGTGCCACACCAAGAGATGACTATATATTTTGCCAGAGAAAATTAGGTGCATGTATGCATGTAGACATGATTTTTATTATTTTTCATTAAACATTATCCATATGTGTCAGACATATATTTTATGAAACAAGATTTAGAAACGTTAAGACAAATTCAAACTCCAAAAAAAGAAGCTAATCCCCAAATTTTAGTGACTGGCTGCCCCCTGCTGACATTGTCTTGTTGTTGTTGTTGTTGTTGTTAAGTGCCATCGAGTCGGTTCCGACCCATAGCGACCCTGTACAGGGTTTCCGAGGTTGTAAATCTTTATGGGAGTAGAAAGCCTCATCTTTCTCCCGCGGAGCGGCTGGTAGTTTCGAACCGCTGACCTTAAGGTTCACAGCCCGATTCGTAACCACTACGCTACCAGAGCTAGTGAGTATTAATGTGTGTAGCTAAAAGCTGATGGAGTCTCGTAACTTGTGAAGTAATGACTTTGATAACACTGAAACACTCTCGGAAACTTGTTTTTACTGTTGATTTAATTCTCTGGTCCATCCTTGAAAGTTAAGGATCCTTTAGGTTCTCAGTCATCCAAGCCTTGAGATACAGAGTCGTGTACTCATTGATCAATTCTGGATTTCAGCTCTCTCTGTGATCTTGAGCAAGACATTTTAGCTCTGCAAAGTTATCTTCCCTCATCTGTAAACTGAAAGCAGGCTAAAGTTCCCCTCCATCTAACATGACATGAATTTTTAAGAAGAAAGGAATCAAGAGACTTAATACATCAAAACAGAATTAATAGATGATATTTGCAGTGCAGTGAATTAATTAACATCAGGAGACTTTAAAAAGTTCATAAAAAATAGAATTAAAAGACAATGGAATTTTCCCATGAACATTTTGAAGTCCTCTCACCTCGTATGGTCAGTCTAACAAGTCTTTGTAACTCTGGCAGCATAGTGGTTACGAATCGGGCTGCTCGTCAGAGGTTCAAAACTACCAGCTGTTCTGTGGGAGAAAGATGAGGCTTTTTGCTCCCGTAAAGATTTACAGCCTTGGAAACCCTGTACATGGCCGCTATGAGTTGGAACTGACTCCACAACACATAACAACAACATCAGCATGCAAATAAAAATCTGTGGCCCACCAAGAGTATTGGGTGGCTTGCGACTAATGCAAATACGGTGTGTATATATAACATGTGATGGTTACATGTCTATTTGGCTGGGCCATGATTTCCCAGTGGCTTGAAGTTATGCAGTGATGTAGTCATGCTCCAACCTATGGTATATGTAATTGGCCTCTATTTTGTGATCTGATGTAATTATCCTGCACTTTTGTGATTGTTGGAAATCTTATGGTTATTCATTGGGAATAAATTGTCCATTTGTTAATGAGGCAGAATTAGGGTGGAATATATCTTGAATCATCAGTTTAGTAGAGATTCTGACTCACCCTTACCCCAGTCATTGCCCTTACTCCCCTTGCGCCCCTTTGCTCTAGTGAGGGGAGTTTCCTTGAGGGCATAGTCTGTATCCAATATATATGTGAACGCTCTGGAAAATTCCCTCTCTTGCTCTGAATCTCACATCTGGCTTCTTATCATCTGACTTCCGGTTCTTGTGTCTGACCTGCTGATTTGGGCTCGTCAACACTTACAACCACATGAGCCAAGAACAGTATCCAGACTGATGCCTGACCCATAGATTTGGGACTTGTCAACCTCCACATCTGTGTGAGCATGTTCCTGAGTTCTATGAGACATTGCATCAAATTCTAGAACTCAAAGATGGAAGGAAAAGTACTGAGGGGAAAAGGAAGAGTTGGTGTTAGAGATGATGGAGTGGTAAAGCATTTTGGAAAAGTTTCACATTGGGGTCATCTTTAGTGTCCATCTCATAAGAACAAGTTTTGTGCTCATCCTTACACAAGAAGTTATTTATTCACTATGATACTAGACAGGTAAATATGCCTAATATGCCAACTTTTAGCTTTTGGAAATTTAACTCAGATCTTTTATAGATTTTGAATCAGTGTTTTCTCCAATGAGACTCAACAATAAGTTATATATAATATTTTTCAAAATGCAAAGAGCAAAAAGATAAAGTAATTATGAGGAAGGACCAGGGCTAGTACTTGGTCCACTCACTACAGTGACAAAAATCCAGTGTAGAATTGTTTGTCAAACTGTGATCTCAAGTCCAATTAATTTTGGCTCTGTGGTTGCAAGATAAATAACAACATATACTGAGCAGGTGGTCGGAGCTCAACAACAGGAATCATTTTGAGCATTGCTCAGAAATCCAGGCAGTACCAGCACTAGATAAACCTGTCCCCAGGAAACAGAGCTCCTCGAAGGGGTTCTGGAAAGGTTTCCAATATTAGCAAAGCATGATACAGATACTATAAGAAAAAAAAAAAAATGTCAATCTGAAAGAAAAGTATGTTTTCAAATGCCCTAGGTGGTGAAACCAAAGCCCTTGCCAAACAAAAGGACCCCTCTGTGTTGAAGAACAATACTGCAGGAGTCAAGAGAGGATTCCAGGATGCTACTTGGCTGAAAAAGTAGGCTGCGAGTTTTCATCACTGGGACACCAGCTCAGACTAGGAACAAAAGTGATTCAAGGTTGGGGCCCATGGGTCAGTGTTGAGGCGCTGTGTCCTGATGAAGGAAGTCACTCAATAGTAATGCCTCCAATCGGAATTGGATGAGAAGCTGGAGGAGGGCTGAGTCAACAGGGTCAGAGAAAGCTGTGAGCTCAGCTAAAGAAGAAGGGGAGGAAAGATGGAGAATAAAATGACGTTCCGAGACCAGAAACAGCTGGCAGGCTGCAACCAACAACAGTGCAGCATCTTATTCAGCAAACTCAGGTAGACACGTTGACTGATAGCGAGCCACTGAAAATGATTGCCCACCTGTACTCAAATAGTAGTGTCAAATGAGAAGACGCCACCTCGCATTCTTAATAGTGCCTGAACAATAAGAAACCAGAAGAAAAGCAAAAATAGCACCTTCTGCATTTTCCTTTAGGCACCCAAATGAACTCCAAAAGCAGCCCTGAATATTACTACAAATTTTAGCTTCGACATTTATTAAGTTTTGGAAATGTCTCAATTTGTTAGGTATAAATCATATGTCATTGATATTTCTTAGAATCCAGTGACATTTTCAGATTTGAAAAATACATGCACATAGTGTAAAATGACGAGCCGTCATGTGCTTTATAAAGGAGTTCCCTTGACAACAACCTCACAGTTCATTAAAAATGCCCTAGTCCGTTCAGGTTTCAGATCTCATTACTGTCACGGCAGTCCCTGCTATGGGAGCCTGTTACAAATGAAGGTTTCCACACAATGCAAGTTGTTGGCTAGAAAACACACACACAAGAGAAACACAACGAATCTCTGGCATCCTTGTATCTCACACATATACAAGGGATGCCTGCTCATAGAAGAATGGTAGAGACACACAGAGAAAGAATGAATCATGGAGAGCTGGATCATTACCATGGAAACGTAACTTATATCCACACATATTCCAGATGAATCAAAGATAGAGGATTTCCCCATTCCCCACTTTAAATCATAAAATTACAAGAAGTATTTTGCCAAAGAAGATGGAAAAGTGAAGGCTTTGCAGGATAGTCTTTCTATGAAACAACTAGCTCTTGAATAAACCAGAAACTGTTTTGCTTCCAAGAAGTAAGGGAAATCATGTAAGTGTCAAACAATCAAATAAAACCTATTAATTGAAATAAAAATACTAAGTTGTGGTAAACTATGAAGAACAGGGTTCGCCAAAAGACAAGGCTGATATAAGTGCTTCACAAATTGAAAACACTAGACCGAACATTCTGGGGTTAAGCTACTAATGGGAAAAGAGTTCAACTAATTCCACATGATAGAAGGAGATGGAGTAGTTCCCCTGACTTTCAAAACACTCCTCTTTTCTGGCTAGGTTTTACTGATCACGTTAAGTCCTCAAAGATCAGACTAGAGCTTCCAGTAAGAGTTCATGACTGAGCTCTACCTCCTTCACCACTGCCGCCTCTTTCTTCTGCGGTTCCTGGTGCCGCCTGTATGCTCCTTCGGTGCGGACCTGGTACCTCTTTTGTGAAGAGGCAGCTGAGGAGACTCCTGCGCTCGCCATGGCCGACGAGAAACCCAAGGAAGGAGCCAAGACTGAGGACAACGATCATATTAATTTGAAGGTGGCGGGGCAGGATGGTTCTGTGGTGCAGTTTAAGATTAAGGCGCATACACCACTTAGTAAACTAATGAAAGCCTATTGTGAACGACAGGGCTTGTCATTGAGGCAGATCAGATTCCGATTTGACGGGCAGCCAATCAATGAAACAGATACACCTGCACAGTTGGAAATGGTGGATGAAGATACAAATGATGTGTTCCAGCAGCAGACAGGAGGTGTCTTCTAAAAAGGGAGCCTGCTACTTTGCTCCAGAACTCTGTTCCTACCGATCAAGAATACATTCTCAATGTATTTAGTTCCACAATTTGGTTCCACCACATGGTGATTACTACAGTATAGTTTTCTCTATTCTTTCAGTTCCCCATCCTCATCCCTTTATTGTACATAAAGTAACGGGTGCATGTGCACACGCATATTGCATTTTTTGTTGTGTTTGTTTTGGGGTTTTGTTTTGTTTGCTTTTTTCTTTCTTTTTTACTAAAATGGCCAAATGGTATGTTTGACCGACATCAAGTGGAGATGAGATGGGGAAAAATACTGGTTCTGTGAAAATTCCCCCTTTCTCCATCCGTGGCATGCTCATTCAGCTCTGATCTTTATATTCCAGTAAGTCATTTTGCTCTCACTGTTTAACAAAAAACAACAACATAAAAACTCCTTGCTTACCTTGTTCAATTGAAGAATTTTAATGTTTTCATTTAACATTGTAAAACCAAGGACAATTTCATAACTTTTTTGTACGTAGCTGTTACATCTGTCTTTAAGTAGGGGTAAATTACTCTAAAAGAAACGAATCTGAAATAGTTTTCCCTTAAAATCAAGCGTCTTGTTGTTTAAATAAACTTCTTATTAAAAAAAAAAAAATTCCTGACTGAGGCTGAGTTCAGCCACATTCCCTTGACTCCCGTTGACCTGGACATGAGAGAGAGAAGAGAAAGGGCTGGTTGGTCCAAAGTGTGATGAGACCTGGGTACGCCTGAGGCCATGGACAAGCCACAGAGAACTAGAGCTGAGAGTGAAGCAGCCAGCTGAAAGGAGGACGGCCCCAAGGAGATGGATTGGCACAGTGGCAGCAGCAATGGGCTCCAGCACAATTGTGAGGATGATACAACACTGGGCTGTGTCTTGTTCTGTTGTGTATAGGGGTGTTACAAGTCGGAACTGACTTGATGGCACCTTGCAATAACAACAACAATATATGTATGAATATGCATATGTTTATGTATATGTGCATGTGAATGTGTATGTATATGTTTATGAGTGTGGTAGCTTTGAAGGGTAAACACTGGACTGTGAACTTCAAGGTCAATGTTTTGAGCCCATTACCCACTCTTTGGGAGAAAGGTAAGTATTTCTGTGCCTGCAAAGATTCACTGCTCAGAAACCCTATGTTGTTGTTGTTAAGTGCCATTGAGTTGGTTGTGACTCATAGCGACCCTGTACAGGGTTTCTGATGAGTGGCTGGTGGGTTTGAACCATCGACCTTGCAGCTCATACTGACCTTGTGGCCTATAGATTATCTTGCATTGCCCCACCAGGACACCAGCTGCTCCTATACAGGGTCGCTATGGGTCAGAACTGACTCAAAGGTACTTAACAACAACAACTAGGAGCCAAGGTCACTGATCACAGAATATCCAATGTTCAGCTGAGGAGATATAGTTGAAGGAGAAATACAAAACAAGAGCAGTTGAAATACAATTTTATAAAGCAGAGCAGTTATACATGCAGGAAAGCAGGTAAGTACTCCATCAGGGCAGTGCAGGTGACACTGTGGGAAAACAACTGCCTTAAATTAGACCCATCTTAGCCATTGTTTTCTCTCAGACAAGTGAGATGGCATGACAAAGGTCCCTGGTGTAGTTCCCGTCACATTGTAGAGGCTCGCAGAATGCTTGGTGGAATCTGAACATCAGCAGCATGATCTCCCAAAGGTTCTTATTAATGTTCTTACTTTCCCTGGAAGTTGAGAACAAATTCTTCAGGCTGTATCTAATCCTCTTCCAAGAACATAGGGTAGTTCATTTGCACTCTCAATCCCTCCCTTGCCCCTGACTAGGTATTGGGAGACTTATTGTTGGTAGCTGCCATCAAGTCAACTCAAACTCATGGAAATCTCATGTGTACAGTGTAGAGAACTGCTCCATAGGACTTTCAAAGCTGTCACCTACCAGAAGCAGATCTACAGGCCTGCTGAGATCTGAGGCACTTCTTGGTGGGTTTGAACTGTCAACATTTTGGTTAGCTGCACTTAATTGCTTGTGCCACTCAGGGATACCACGGGGAGATTGATTACCCATATCCTAAGTTGGTGCCTTGATCTGGACACAGATGTTTTTGAAGGCTACTCATTTGTACTGGACTCCTGGTGTGGCATTGGGATCGAAGGTCAGTTTGAACCACAAGGCTTTTTTTTTTTTTTTTTTTACAGGAATAGAAATTTCATTAAAATCTATGGACGTTAGAATCCTAGTGCTGCACAGACAGGCGTGGGGTGGGGGCGATGGGGGTGACTCACCACTACAGAGGATTAGGGGTGGCTTGGCCAGCACTGTCACTGCACAGAGGATGGACAAATGGACACTGCAGGGATTGGGGAAAGAGCTGGGCCTCCATGGAGAAGATGTGGGTGCATGTGAGCAGGGCAGCACAGTTTGGGAACACTGGGCCTTTAGCCTGGTGGAGGGCAGGCAAGCGGGTGGCGTCATGCAGGGTCCCCTTCCCCAGGGCTCTGGGTTCAATTTTCCTGCTAGGTAGACCCCCACCTTGGCCCCCAAAAAACAAGTGCTTTCAGCAGGCTACTGAGTCACAGGCCTCTACTGACTGGGCCTGACAGCCAGGGCTGAAATGAGGGGCAGTGACCCTGGAGCAGCCGAGGGAGGTGCAGGCACGCCTAGAAGACAGGTGGGCCCAGCGCACTGGAGGCAAGGGGGTAGCAACCACAGACAGTACAATGTTTACAAAAATAACACAGGCCTGACCAGTAACCCTGCACAGCCCCTACCCCTCACCCACAAAGATCTAGATTAGCCTGGGCAAAGCTGGGGTCTGCTCTGAGGGCGCAGACACTGGCCAGGAGGCTGGAGGCTCAAGAGAGGACAGATGGGCCCACCAGAATCTCAGGGCAGAGCGGGGGAGCATCCAAGGCCAAGTAAAACCCAGGTCCTCTAGGGACCTGGCCTGACACCCCCTCCAGGGCTCTCCAGCACCTTTCTCATTACCCCCCTCCTCACTGCCGTCTTGGCATCCAAAGGACCTGAAAACATGGGTCGTGAGCACAAGTGTTCGCGCCACCTGTGGTGGCTAGGGTGATAGCAGCCACTCTGGCCAGTGTGGGAAACCCTAGACAGGGTCACTATGAGTCAGAACCAACTCCATGGCACTTCACAACAACAATTAGTACAAGTAGACAGAAAGCAGAGATAGACCAGCCTAGCTGCTTTGAGTAGGTAGATACACCCTACTCTTTCTTTGTTAAGCATATTTACTGAGTACTTACATTGTGTTAGGCTCCAAGTATGTACAACTTGAACAAAGTAAATAATAACAATAAGAAGTATACAAGAATAAAGAGCAATTTTGATAAATGCTATAAAATACAAATTTGCAGGAACAGTAATAATAACAAAAATACATATATTTATGTGGTTACATAAGTAGATGTTTTTGTTGTTGTTAAGTGTGGTTGAGTCAGTTCCAACTCATAAGGTTTCTAAAGAACAGCTGGTGGGTTTGAACCATTGACCTGTGGTTATCAGTCCTATTCATAGCCTACAGTGTCAGACCTGGAGATATACATGCATATATATGAGTATATGAATGTGCACGTATAAGTGTATGTGCTCTTATTGTTGTCATGTGCCCTTGAGCTGGATCTAACTCATAGCTACCCTGTATAGAGTTTCAGGTGTCCTGGTGGGGCAATGCAAGATAATCTACAGGCCATAAGGTCAGTTTGAGCTGCAAGGTCGGTGGTTCAAACCCACCAGCCACTCATCAGAAACCCTGTACAGGGTCGCTATGAGTCACAACCAACTCAATGGCACTTAACAACAACAACATAGGGTTTCTGAGCAGTGAATCTTTGCAGGCACAGAAATACTTACCTTTCTCCCAAAGAGTGGGTAATGGGCTCAAAACATTGACCTTGAAGTTCACAGTCCAGTGTTTACCCTTCAAAGCTACCACACTCATAAACATATACATACACATTCACATGCACATATACATAAACATATGCATATTCATACATATATTGTTGTTGTTATTGCAAGGTGCCATCAAGTCAGTTCCGACTTGTAACACCCCTATACACAACAGAACAAGACACAGCCCAGTGTTGTGTCATCCTCACAATTGTGCTGGAGCCCATTGCTGCTGCCACTGTGCCAATCCATCTCCTTGGGGTCGTCCTCCTTTCGCTGAACCTCCACTTTACTAAGCATGATGTTCTACTCCAGGGACTGGTTCCTCCTGATAAGATGTTTGGAATATGAGAGCTGAAATCTCAACATTCTGACTTCTAGGGAGCATTTTAGTTGTTACTTTTCCAACACAGATTTGTTTATTCTTCTGACAGTTTATGGTGCTTTCAATATTCTCCAACATCACAACTAAAATGCATCAGTTCTTCTTTTGTGTTCCTTCCTCATTATCCAACTTGCACAAGTTTATGAGGATATGAAGACTACCATGGTTCGAGTCAGATGAACCTTAGTCCTCAAACTGATCTCTTTGTACTTGAACACTTTAGTAAGGTCTTGCATAGCAGTTTTGCTTAATGCACTATGTTGTTTGATTTCTTCATTGCTGCTTCCATGAGTGTTGATTGTGGATCCAAGTAAAATGAAATCTTTGACAACTTCAATTATTTCTCTATTTATCATAATGCTATTTATTTATCCAGTTGTGAGGATTTTTGTTTTCTTTACAATGAGTTGCAATCCATACTGAAGGTCGTGGTCTTTGATCTTCATCAATAAGTATTTTAAGTCCTCTTCACTTTCAGCAAACAACATTGTATCATCTGCATATCACGGATTGTTAATGAGTTGTCCTCTAATTCTGATGCCATGTTCTTCACATAATGCAGTTTCTCAGGTTATTTCTTCAGCACACAGATTGAATAAATATAGTGAGAGACTACAACTCTGGTGCACATGTTTCCTGATTTTAAACCATTCAGCATCCATTTACTCTGTTCGAATTACTGCCTCTTGGTCTATGTACAGGTTCCTCATGAACACAATTAACTGTTCTGGAATACCCAATTTTTTCAGCGTTATCCCTAGCTTGACATGATCCACGCAGTTCAAAGCCTTTGCATAATTACTAAAGCACAAGTAAACATCTTCCTGGTATTCTCTGCTTTCACCCAAGCTCCATTTGATGTGAGCAATGATATCCTTAGTTGCACGTCATCTTCTGAATCTTGCTTGAATTTTTGGCTGTTCTCTGTCAAGGCACAGTTACAGGCATTAAACAAATTATCTTCAGCAAAATTTTACTTGCATGTGATATTAGTGATATTGTTTGATGATTTCTGTATTCTAGAATTACGGATCTCTTCCAGTCAGTTGGCCAGGTAGCTATCTTCCAAATTTCTTGGCCTAGATGAGTGAGTGTCTCTAGTGCTGCCTGAATTTACATATGAGCAATTGATGGTCTGTTCCACTGTTTTCCCCTGGCCTTGTTTTGAATGATGATATGGAAAATTTCCACTGTCTCTTTGATTCCAGTGCATTCCATTTGGTGAAGTCCATGAGGTGTTTTATGGTGTTTTAAAAAGGCAGTTGCAGTCTATATGCCATTGGCCTTGCAAAATTCAGTCATGTGATCTCTAGTATAATGTCTATCACCAAGGTCATATTTTCCAACTACTGATCCTTCCTCTTTGTTTTCTAATCAACAGAAGATATCAATAAATCTTTATTATATGTTTGATCAATTTTAGACTGAATAGAATTCTAATTTGCTATGTAAATTGTCACCAAGAATACAACTTAAAAAAAGAAATGAGAAATATGTGCAGTAACCAATGGGTGAGGCAGATTCCAATTGTCCTTTCTCATTGCTGTAGGCACTCAGGTTCCTAGGGAACAGTTTGTCCGAAAGGATCACAGTATGCAATGACCTGATTTCATTTCTTACATGAGTTTTGTTAGGCATCGGAAAGTTAGATGATTTCAATCAAAATCTGCTTATAAAACACGAATGATCAATTGTGAGCTCTGGAGGCAAGTAAAAAAGTATCTCTACTAGGGTTCCAGTTCACACAAACCTGGGTTTATTCCAAACAAAGAATGTTTAAATGTATCTATGGAATGGCTCTATTAAGAAAATACACAGGAAAAAAGTACACACAAAAATTGCACGCACACACACACAAACACAAACTCCACTCTCATACATACACACAAAAAATTTGCATGCAAAAAAACTGCACATGGAAATATACCTACATGATAAAATGTCCACAAGGAAAATTGCTCACACAAGAAATACCCACATAGAAAAATTCTCATATTTACAATATTATAAAGTAATAAACTCTAACCCCAATTTGAATGCTAACCCAAACTTTTATCCTAATCCTCCCTTTCTTGTGGGAATTTTTCTACATGAGTCTTTTTCTGTACGGGCAGTTTTCCATGTGTGCAATTTTCTTGTGCACATTTAGAACAGTGGGATTTTTTTCTGTGCACAATTTTCAGGTGTATTTATTGGGGGGTTGGGCTTTGCAATCAGTAGATGGCAACAAGCAAGTTCACTCAGGAATACACTTGTTAAGGGGCATTCAAAAAAAAAATTCATTAAAAAACAAAACAGTGACTTCTAAGTGAATATCTGCTGGACCAATTAAGTTCAAGACAAAGAGGTCAGCTCAAAAGGCTATGATCTCATTTGGGGGATTATAAAGGGGCAATCTTGATAGTTTTTCTCAGCAGACACAGGATGATTATGGGGATGTCCTATGAAAAATTTTTTTAAAAATTGAAAATTACATTGGTAAGAAAAAGGCTAGGACCATATCTAGAGAAGCAGAGGCACCAGAGATGGAAGCAGAGATGATGACGTTGAGAGAGGGAGCAGCTGAGGACTCTGGACTCATGGAAAGAGAGGGACTGGGTGCTGGAGGCCAAGAGGCAGGCTTACAGAATGTGCCCTTTGGTTGTTTAAATGATTATATATTCCTGAGTGTTTCTGTGTACATCCTCCCCCCTCAAAAAAAAAAAAAAAAAAAAAAAAAAAAGCCAGAGAGAATGGAAGCAAATACTATTGTATGATGATGCACAGAGGAGATTGTAACCATTGTATTAAAAGGATGGTGTAAAGTCAATGTTCTCCCATGTCAACTATCACTCAGTGCACAATAAAAACTTAAAAAACAAAAGGCCAGGAAAGTTGCACTGAGGTTTGTTTGTTTGTTTGTTTGTTTATGACAATACACTTGCTCGTTCTCTGACAGTAACAAAGGCTGTCCTACAAGAATGTCATTGGGAAACTTTACCATGTTCCATCTACAGCCTTGGTCTTGGCTCTTCAAACTCTTCTTTTCTTCCAAACTCAAAGAACATTTTAAAAGAGCATGATTTGAATCCCTTGAGTATATGAAAACTGCTATTTTCATTGTGGTGTAAATTAAAGAGTGCAAAATTCTTTGGGAGGAAGAATTAGGGAGATGTGAGCACCACCTTCAGAAATGTATAGACCTAGATGGAGGATATGTTGAGAAACAATCGCTTCACAGTTTGCTATTTTTGTTTTATAAAGGTTTCTGTGATTTTATAACAATGCTTTTTGACTTACCCACATATAATAGACCACATAGGAGGCACAGTCCGGAAAACATCTTGTTTTTTTGAAGTGTCCTTGAGTCAATTCTGACTGGTAGAGACCCTGTATAGGGTTTCTAATAAGCGGCTGGTGGGTTTGAACCTCAGACCTTGCAGTCCAATGCTTGCTGTACACTGCCATACAGACAAGAAAATGTCTTAGTCTAAACACTTCATGGCCCTGTGTTACTGGACAGAGAGGGATAGGAACCATAGTCTCAGGGGTCAACTGACACAACATGGTACATAAAAACAATAGTCTATATCTTACTTTGTTCCATAGAGACTGGGGTTTTAAAACCTTGTAAGTAGCCATCACAAATACAACTAGTGGTCTCTTCCTGTTCAGATCAAAGAAGAGTGAAGTAATCCAGCAATTCAAATATGCAATTAGTCCAAAGGACAAATGGACCCCATGAACCACCACGTCCACAAGCCTGAGACCAAAAGATTCAATGGAGCCTGGCTGCCACTGCCAACAGCTAGGACAGGGATCACAATAGAAAGTCCCAACTGATTTAATAACAACAACTACTATTATACTCCTCACAGCTTTCAGAAAGAGCCGCCATTCTTACACTGTTTGCCCAGCAACAGAAACCATATTGTTGTTGTTAAGTGCTGTCAAGTTGATTCTGACACATAGCGACCCCATAGGGTTTCGGAGGAGCAGCTGGTGAGCTTGAACCACTGATCTTGCAGTTCAAATGGCTTTGCAGTCTGGCACATTAACCCATGACACCACTCCAGGAAACCATATTAGGCCACCTAATAAGTTATCATCAGTGAAGACAAGACCAGGTGCAGACTGTGGAACAGACCATCAATTACTGATATGCAAATTCAAATTAAAGCTGAAGAAAATGAAAACAAATC
>NW_006408550.1:21359935-21382307 GCF_000296735.1 Chrysochloris asiatica | reverse complement strand
GATCGAGCATTGTTTCGTTCTGCTGTGCATGGGGTCGCTATGAGTCGGTTCCGACTCGATGGCACCTGACAACAACAACAATAAGTTAAGACTTGATTTCTTTCTCTAAGACTTATTTATATCTTCATCATTTTCTACATAGGCTATTTATCCATTCATTATTAAAGTTTTCTTATTCAGAAAGGTTAGTGTTACTAGGGAACTCATTAGCCTATGAGCTATAGTTAATTATTTTCTAACAATTCCCCATCACATGTCTAGAAGGACTTTCTTTAAAGTTGATTGCCCATTTTCAAAGAACACAAAGCTCCAATTAGCAGTTTTGAAGTCTGGGTTGTAATAAACTCTGGGTAGATTTAGAGGATACAAGGTTAAAGAGGAATGTCAAGAGAATTCCAGTCCAAGATAGAAGCAATTAAAGGTGCTTCCCCTCACCTATAGGGAATGTGTTGTGCATTCAAACAAAAAACCTCAAATTCAGTCAGTATCAGAACAGCTGAGTAAACATTTATTAAGGGATGCCACAGAATCCTGACATATGTCATGTAAGTGAATAGTTTTAAGTCATTGGCTAACTTGTTGTTGTTGTTGTTAAGTACCATGGAGTCGGTTCCGACTCATAGTGACCCTGCACAGGGTTTCCGAGGCTGTAAATCTTTACGGGAGCAGCAAGCCTCATCTTTCTCCCGCGGAACCGCTGGTAGTTTCAAACTGCCGACCTTGAGGTTAGCAGCCTGATTCGCAACCACTACGCTACCAGAGTTCCTTGGCTAACTATCACTGTATAATTCAACTATATAGGACAAAGGCAGAACAACATATTTCTGAAAGATGCATCCTGGTAAAAGTAGAATGCAGTGGTTATTAATATATATTAAAATACAACTCTCCCAGCCAGAGAGCAAACTATGCACATTTGATTGAGCGTTTAAATAGCAAGTTGTGTCTTCATCACTGGCAAGATATAGCCATTAATAACGGGAAAGGGTTTTGGAGTTCGCACAAATGTGTTTCACTTATGTAAGCTTTCCGACCAGAAGGAGGCGCTGTTTTCATATATCACCAAGTATGAAAGCCCCAAAGCATGACCAAGCATTTAGTTTCAGGAATTCAAATCTAAGCAGAGAAATAATTCATGAATTTGTAAATCATCTTTTCCTATTGTGGCGATATTACCTGACCATCAATAAATTAGAAAGTGTTATGTTTCCTTACTTGCTATAATTTTATTAAATTATTAAAATCATGTACCTGCCCTTTTCTTTCTTGCTTGCTGCTACAGATTTTCGCTTAGCCTTCGGATTGCATCCATATTTACAAAGTGCTTTGTAGTCATTGTGAGTTTCTTTTGTTGGGAAGCCATATAGACAGACGACTTAGAATACTGAAAAATGTTCGTGTCTTTGGGCCTTAAAAAAACCTCAGGAAAGCCAAGCAGAAAAACTATAGCCAAGAACATTTTTACAATATTTTTCTGTGCTAACATAATATAAAATGCATGTCTTGATCTAGTTTAAAAAAAAAAAAACCCTCTGTTTTGTAAGTCCGTACTTGCAAATGTTTCCAGAGGCAAAACAACAATAAACCCTTAAATATATTTCAGCATTTTGAATATGCAAAGTCAATGGCATGAATGCCATGGTGGGTTGTTGCTGTTGTTATTATGTGCCGTTGAGTCAGTTCTGACTCATAGCGACCCTGTACAGGGTTTCCGAGGCTATAAATCTTTACGGGAGCAGAAAGCCTCATCTTTCTCCCGGTGAAGAGTTGGTAGTTTCGAACTGTTGACATTGCGGTTCACAGCCTGATTCATAATAACTACGCTACCAGAGCTCTTGTTCGGTTTAATATGTGAATTTCCAATGATAATGTCTATAAGATCAAAGCCCAAAGCAGAGGCATCAGACCAATTTGTGAAGTGAATCAACAAACTGTGAGAACTCATTGTAGTCTTTCACGGAGATTTCACTTTTGCTGCTTACAAATTCCATGTAATCTTTCCCAAAATTCTTCCTTTTTTTTACCTAGAAAACTCACTCCTAATATTGCTAAAGCGGACGTTTCTTTATAGTTAAGCGAAGGAATGTGAAGACCTCCTGGAAACTTTTGATCTCAGTGGCATCCATTTCATGAAGCTTTGAGCAAAGCAGTACTTCGTGAAAACTGTTTCCACTCACCTACAGAGATCTAAAACTGTGAGCAAGGTAATTGTTAACAAGTAATTCCTGACAGTAGCCTTCATGTCCTTGCTTTGTAACCAGCCTGAGAAACTCCCTTGTAACCCTGTCTGGCAATTATATCTTGTAGCCAATACTGGTATTTCAGCAGTCTGATTGTAACCAATGATGCTAAAAAGTATGCTTCACTTGTCCTGCTTTGAACTGACCTTAATTCCTGTGAACCAATCAAAACATTGTTATTTTATTTTCCCCCTTTAGCACAATAATTACTTATGACTTACATTTTCCCCCAGAGAGCTTTAGCCTGAAGTTTCCCAACCTCCTATTTCAATGTTAATTTTGGCTTCAGAAGTCTTTTGGATTTTATATCAATAGAGTAAGCGGTTCAGTTCTCTGGATACACTATGCTCAATTCCTCCAGGACTAGCAGACAAAGCAGTCAGCTGCTCCTAGGGAACTGCTTTTATATTTATAATCTGGATGATTCCTGGGTTAGTGTATTGAAGCACTTTGGAAGAACTGTGTCCACAAGTGGAGAACAAGCTTGTCTTGCTCTAAGCAAAAATCCATCACATCAAATTGCCAAGCAAAGGAGAAACAAGAAGTAATCTTTGATTTTGGACTAAAGCTTCCAAAGGCAGACTTCTTTTGCTCAGGTTCTGATAGAGGTCTTCTTAGCATCCACTAATGGGGTTAATGCACTGAACTGAAAGGTCAGTTTGAACCGCAAGCTTGGATGTTCAAACTCACCAGCTACTCCTCGGAAACCCTATACAGGGTCGCTATGGGTCAGAACCTACTCGACAGCACTTAACAACAGAAACAATGGAAACCCCCAATCTAAATCCATCTTTACAGTCCTTTATAGACTATAAATAACATCTCACAAAACCCTAAAGACGACTCCTTGTTTTACATGTGAGGATTATGAGGCTCAGACAATAGGAGCAAATTCCCTAAATTTTGGATTCCTCTAATATGAAACAATTGAGAATTTACATTGAATATTTTCTTTCACCAACTTGAAGCATTATTTAGTATCCACTAATAATTAATTAAAAGGAGCTCTGGTAGCGTAGTGGTTACGAATCAGGTTGCGAACCTCACGGTCAGTGGTTCCAAACTACCAGCTGTTCTGTGGAAGAAAGATGAGGCTTTCTGCTCCTGTAAAGATTTACAGCCTCGGAACCCCTGTAAAGGGTCGTTATGAGTCAGAACTGACTCCACGGCACATAACAACAACAATAATTAACTAATTAAAATCTGAGGTTTAATTCTTAATGGAAATTGCTGAAATAAAGTTAATTATCCCTTCTTACTTCCCCAGTGAGGTGGTATGAATACATTCACTTAAAACCAGTCAGAATTTTGTTTTTGCTTATATATTTGTTTGATTTTCAATCTCCTAATAGATTAATTTCTTATTGTTATTTGAATTGCCTTCTTTCAAAGAGAAATTGAATAAATAATCAATTGAACAAGTCACTCAGTGCCAGCCACAGTCCTAAGTGACTTTACTAACACCGCCATCTAGTGTTACAAAGAAGCAATTTGCATTCTGGCCACAAAAAAAAGCTCAAGTCATTGTTTTAAGTATTGGAGAGTTACCATTGTGAATGAGCCTGCATGGTCCAGAGCCCAGCAGCCTAATGGAATTTATTTACCATAAGGCAGTCCCTGCATTATGCTGGGGTTTTTCATTATTATTTGAAGTAGATGAATAAGTATGAGACACTAAAGCTGATTTTACATTCTACATGGATTAATGCAGTGGCAAAGACACCTGACCCAGTTTTCTCTGGCTCTGTCTGCCAAACAGCCAGCGTGTGGCATAATCTATTAATTAGCATGCTGGTGTTAATTAAGTATTGTTGGGTTGGTTGCCACTCTCATTCACCCTGTATAGGGTTTCTGAGGCTGTACATCTTTGTGGGAGCAGAAAGTCTTATCTTTCCCCCATGGAGCGGCTGGTGGGCTTGAGCTGCCAACCCTGTGTAAGGTTTCCAAGGGGCTGATGGATTTGAATTGTTGATCTTGTGGGTTCAAAATCCAGTGTCGATCCTACAGTGTCACACCAGTATTCAATTAATGAGTACTGTTGTCTTTAAGTGCTGTCAATTCCAACTCATATAACCCTGGACAGGGTTTCCAAGGAGCAGTTGGTGGGTTTGAACTGCTGACCTTTTGGTTAGCAGTTCAGTGCTTATCCTACAGAGCCACACAATGAGTGCATTAATTAGTATGCTGCTGCTACTGTTGTAAAATGTCATGAAGTCGGTTCCGACTCATAGAGACCCTGTACAGGGTTTCCGAGGAGCAGCTGGTGGGTTTGAACTGCCTACCTTGTGCATTAGTCTGCTTTTGCCTCCTCAGTTCTGAGCGCTGACACTTTACATTGACACCTGTAGTATAAGTTGTTGTTTTTAAGTGTTTTAAAAAGAGTTCTGACTCAGAGCAATTTTTTAGAGCTATCTGGTGGGCTTGAACCACCGACATTGTGGTGCAAGCTGACTTTTCAGTCCAATGCATTAACTCACAGTGCTAAATGCCAACAGCATCTAAATTCTTGACAGAGTACATAAACCACGGCCGTCTCACCAGCACATAACTCACCATAGTGTGGAAGGCTGTGTAAATTGGGCCCATATTAGTCCAGCATAATACGAATCTATTATAACTAGCGCAGGATCTTCTTCTAGTCATGAATTGAGAAATAATAGTGTGTCAGACTATGGGTTTGGGAGAGGTGCCGTAAGTGTTTCATTCGGATAAGAAACCAAATCACGTATCTATATGATTTTATGTATGATTTTATATATGATGTTACTGCTTATGTGTTATTATGTATGTTGTTGCTTGTTGCTAAGTGCCATCGAGTTGGTTCTGACCCAGTATAGGGTTTCCAAGGAGCGGCTTGTGAACTTGTACTGCCAACCTGACCTTGTGGTACAAATAGAACTTGCACTCTAGTGCATTAACCCACAGCGCCGCACCAGGACTCTAATGTTATGTATAGGTATAGAGGAAAGACCTCCATCTTCAAAATACATATATTATGTTGCTGTTGTTATGTGCTGTTGAATTGGTTACAACTCATAAGAGACCCTGTACAGGGTTTTCAAGAGCAGCTGGTGGGTTTGAACTGCCAGTCTGTGATTAGCAGTGCACTGCCTATCCTACAGTGCCACACTAGGACTCATATATATTATGCTGTTACTGTTCCTAAGTGCCATTGTGTCCGTTCTCGACCCTGTCGAGAGGTTCTGAGCACAGGCTGGTGACCTTGAATCCTGCAGTTCAAACCTAACTTGTGGTCTGATGTGTTAGAAATGAATTCTGATGTCGCACAAAAGACACTCGGTGAGACTCAATTACCTTGGCAAAGCAAAATTTACTCCTTCAAGGGGGTGTGTGCGCATAGCCGTACAGGAACGGGGCAGCGAGCACACCGAGTGGACAGTCCACACTGGTTTCTAATTCCTGACGCAAGTCTTAAGGCTGTGTCTCACCCCATTGGCTAGGCCTTTGACCTCACAATCTTTTCCCTTACCTGGTTGGCTAGTTTACATTTTTAAGACGCACATTCACATTTCAGTAAAAAGTAGAGGAGAGGTCATACAGTCCCTACTCACTTCAGGAAATAGTTGTTGTTGTTAAGTGCTGTCAAGTCAGTTCCGACCCATAGAAACCCTGTACAGGGTTTCCAAGGCTGTAAATCTTTACGGGAGCAGAAATCTCCGGTTGAGCGGCTGGTAGTCTCGAATTGCTGACTTTAAGGTTCGCAGCTGGATTCGTAACCACTACGCTACCAGAGCTCCTTTACGCTACCAGTTATCAGCTAATAAATGTCCATAGGACACACCATTCCTCACCACAAGCCTTAGCCTGAAAGCACTCTAGCTCCCCCACTTGAGTACCTGGAGGCACTCTACAAGCAAACTTCCTGCCCACAGTCACTCAGCTTTACACACTCCTTGAGCTGGGAGGCTCACTGCTCTGCCTCCTGCTCTGATTCTTGATCCTGCTGCTGCTCCTCTGCCCCTTCTCTGGTGTCACAGCTCTCTGTTCCTGGGTCGAGGAGATTCAATACACAGGGATCTCAGGGTCCAAAGGACAGCTTCCCTTCCTAGCCCTTCTTCTTAGATGATAGTGAAACGCCTCCGCATCCACACCCCTGCTTCTGAGATGGCTCAATTTAAACCCAGGCTACAGTTTCACATTTTTACAATTACAGCAAACTCTGCTAACGTCCGCAGCTGAATCATGCATCTTCTCCCCGCTTCTCTTGATCAGACTCAGCAGTACAGAAATGTTGTTTGGTGGAAGTTATAGACTATGACTGGAAGAGACATTAGCTAATTCACTGCACCACAAGACCATCGTAAGCAGACATGCTTACAGACTGCCTTTGAGCCAATCCAGGTATGATGTCCCAACCATGAGACCCAGTAGCCATTAAGGGACATGCTCAGGAAAGTTCCTACAAGCTTCTTTCTGTCCTTCTGTGCTGACTGGAGGAAGTGGTCCAAACCCACTTTTGAATCCACTCTGTTTCTGAGAGTGGCAGTTCAGTCTTCAGAAGTATATGAGGTCCACGAGATAAATTGACATCTCAAACTTAAACCTAGACACAAGATAGAACTAAGCTCTGCCTACCTGAGTTAGTCACGGCAAAGTCCCTTTGGATTTCATATTCTAAAGCTGTCATTAACCGCCATGGGTCATACTTAAGAGAACCACTTTCAGAAGGCCCAGAGACATTTAAAAAAATGTTTCAAGTCTGTTATATATGTGCCATTAATATGTATCTTGAAGAATGTAAACATAATCACATAAATGTAGATCATGACCTCTTTTTACAGTTTAAAAAAAAAAAGGCAGAGCAACAAAAAACTAACATAAAAATAAAAACAAAGGAAAGGAAATACACATTTGCAAAATGCAGCCAAGTTCTAGAAGCTTCAGGCCCATACTCATCACACCCAGCAATGGACCCAGAATAATGGGCTTAGAGAGTGAGCTGGGTTGCTATGGAATTCAGAAATAGCCATAGCCCCATGGGAAGAAAGGTTGGGCAGGAGGGCAGATGGAGCCAGGCAGCTGAAATGAACCAGGCAAAAAACAGAAACAGATGTGGAACTCTGAAAAGAAGAGAAGAAATCCAAGCCTGAGACTTTGGAGTTCTAGCAAAGGCTGTTTGCTCTGGTCCTTCAGCCTTGTCTATCTTGAGGAGGGATCTAATAAGGACTGCATCTTCCCTTCAATAATTCCTACAACTCAACTGCTCTTTACACCCTAATGTTTTTATTGGACATATTAACACTAAGGAGGACAATGCGTGCAGTTGGACACAAGTGGTAAAGGAAGCTGTGAGTCAGATTATAAAAACCAGTTATTTTCAAATCGATCCCAACTCATGGTCCCCCTAAATGTTGCAACATCAAACTGCTGTCCCCACCTAGGGACTGCAGAATATAAAGGGCCTTCAGTTTTTGAACTATGACATGCCAGAGCCAAGAAATGCATACAAATACAAATGTTTCCATTATCCCCTGATGTTTTGGCAAACTCTGCCTTTAGAATCTTCTACCTGCAAATTTCAAGGCTGATTTGGGCACCACGTAACAAGTGTTGTTGTTAAGTGCCATCGAGTCGGTTCCGACCCATAGCAACCCTGTACAGGGTTTCCGAGGGTGTAAATCTTTACGGGAGTAGAAAGCCTCATCTTTCTCCCGCGGAGCGGCTGGTAGTTTCGAACCGCTGACCTTAAGGTTCACAGCCCGATTCGTAACCACTACACTACCAAAGCTCCTTACGTACCAAGTGTAGAGTGTGATATATTTGTTTAAACAAGAGTTCCAGAGAGCACAGAGAGAAGTGAATTAGTCCTTCCTGCTACAGGTAGTCTTCTCTTCTTAGTTATTGGAATTCTTCTAATTAACATTAGCAACACTCAGTCAAAAGTACCGTATCATCAATGGATTATAATATTTAAAAATAAGTATTGTTGTTGTTAAGTGCCATCAAGTTGGTTCCCACCCATAGTGACCCTATATGGAGCAGCTGGTTAGCTTGAACCTCCAACCTTGTGGTTCAAACCAACTTTGCAGTCCAGCACATTAACCCATAGCACCACACCAGTATAGAGAATTTATTTTCTTGTTCATTGTGACCCATTATTTAGATCAGTTCTTTTAGATATCTGCATTTGTATAGTTTAGAAATTGGGCAAATTTGTTATGTTATCTGCAGCAAGAATAAAGCAGAATTGGTCAAAACATGTATTTCCCCATTTCCACAAGCCTTATAATAGTTAACAAAGAAATGAACACTGAGGTTGCCTCTCCATGTGCTTGGATTGGTCCCACAATCTTTCCTCACTTCAGCCTTGCCTCATGATCTCTGATGCACACACCAGACTGTATCTTTAAACAGAGGACAGAAACAGGAGGAGGAGTGCAGCTCAGTGAAAAAGGAAGTGGTAGAAGACGGGAAAGAAAGTACACAAAGAAAAAGAAAATTATTTATCTTAAGTGTCTGGTACTATCTCTTAAGGTGATTTTTAACAAAGACACTCCAAAAATTTTCTGAGCAAGAACAACCTATTGTCATCAAGTAGATTCTGACTCATGACAATCCAATAGGACATAGTAGAATTGCTCCATAGGATTTCCAAGACTGTGAATCTTTACAGACGTGGATAGCCCTGTCTTTTTCCTGTGGAGCAGATGGTGGTTTTGAACTTTGTTAGCAGGAGAGTACTTAAGCACTGCTCTATCAGGGCTCCTTCTGAGCAAGGATTGGTGGTGGTGGAGCCCTCAGGTTAAGCCCTACTCATATGAACAACAGATGGACATACTGCCTGGTCCTGTACCATACTCACAACTGTTGAAATGTTTGAGCCTAATGTTGAAGCCATTGTGTCAATCCAGCTTCTTCAGGGTTTTCCTCATTTTCACTGATTATTTTTTACCAAAGATAACATCCTTCCCTGATAACATGCCCAACGTACATGATCCAAAGTCTCACCATTCTTGCTTCTAAGGAGCATTCTGACTACATACCTTCCAACACAGATTTATTTGTTTATTCTTCTGGCAGTCTATGGTATAGTCAATATTCTTCTCTAACACCATAATTCAAATGTATGTTATGATTGAAAATATGGATTGGGTCAGTCTCACCTTAGCCCTATGTCCATTGATTTCTTGAGTATTGCTTCCATAGGCAATGGTTGTGTATACAAGAAAAATGAAACCCTTGACAACTTCAATCTTTTCTCCTTTTACCATGATGTTGCTTGTTGGTCCAGTTGTAAAGATTTTTGTTATCTTCAGATTCCATACTGAAGGTTGTAGTCTTTGATCTCCATCAGTTAAATACTTCAAGTCTTTGCTTTCAACAAACAAGGTAGTATCATCTGCATATCTCAGGTTGTTCATGAGTCTTCCTCCAATCCTCATACATTCTTCTTCATATAATCCAGCTTCTTGGATTATTTGCTTAGAATACAGATTAAATAAACATGATGGAAGGATACAACCTTTCCTGATTTAAAATCTTGTAGTATCCCTCTCATTCTTTCAACTACTGCCTCTTGGTCTATGTAGAGGTTCCAAATAAGTACAATTCAGTGTTTCGGAATTCTCATTCATCACATTGTTATGCATAATGTATTATTATCCATATAGTTGAATGTTTTTGCAGAGCCAATAAAACATAAGTAAACATCTCTCTGATATTCTCTGAAGAGAGACACAGAGATTACACTCCCCAGTGTGAAAATGTGAACTAAAAGACCAAATGGACATGTAAAGTGACCATAATTAGCCAATGTGCAAAAAGACTAGAATGAGTCAGATTACACTTGAGATTAAGGACCAGTGTCTGTGTGTGAGACACACAGAGAAACAAAGAAAGCTAACCAGCAAAGCTGATTTTTTTTTTTTTTTCCTCTCTGTCTTTTTTTGGGGGATGGTGGTGGTAAAAGCATAGGTACAGATTTAGGACTAGGGTTAGGTCTATTGCTAGGTCTAGGTTAGGCCTAGTGTTTCATGTAGTATTGGGGTCATGGTTAGAACTAAGAATAGTGTTAAGGTGAGGAGTAAGGTTTGGTTTAATTTTAGGGTTGCAGTTAGATTTAGTCTCTTTCTTTATTGATTTCTCTTGAAATCTATTTGATTTCCTCTTCATTTGGAAGTTCTGTAACTACACTATTCCCTCCTTTTTGTGGGGTGATTTGTTGTTGTTGTTGCAAGCTGGTATCTCTGGTTTCCTGTGTTCAGTTTTATAGATTTGTTTAACTGTTGGGTATTTCTGTATCTGGATTGAGCTCTGGCTGGCCTTGTCACATATATTAATCTCAGGCTGTAATCTGCTGTAGTTGCTTTTCTGTACGCTTGGTCTGGTTTTCACAAATTCTTTTCATTTCAGTTGATCTGGAAATGTCCTAATTTCACTATCATATTTCAGCGGAAGTTTTTCTGGGTCTATGATTCTTGGTTGGCGAGTTTTATTCTGCATGGTTTCTGCTGAAACGTCAGAGATCCATCTTAGTATTTCTCCTTTGTAGGTAACTTTTTGTTTTTCCTGAGCTTCTCTAAGGATCCTTCCCTTGTCTCTGGTTTTAGAGAATTTAGAATATATCTTGGTGATTTTCTTTTGGGGTCTATCCTGTTTGGAGTTCTTTCAACTTCTTAAGTCTTCTCATTTCTCATGATGTTAGGGAAATTTTCCTCCAACAACTCCTCAACACTTTTTTCTGTGTTGTTTTTGTTTGTTTGTTTGTTTTAAGTCTCTTCCTGTTCTGGAATTCTGATCACACATAAATGATTTCTCTTGACAGTGTCCTACATAGTTCTTTAGATTTCTTCTGATTTTTTATGTTGTTCTTCTTTTTTCTGATTGTTCCTCTGCTACTGTTGTTGTATAAGGTTTCCCAGGCTATAAATCTTTATGGGGACACAAATTTTTGTATTTTTCCCATGGAGCAGCTGATGGATTTGAACTGCTAACCTTCTGGTTAGCAGCCTACTACACTATCAGGGCTCCTTGATTATTCCTTTAGGAGGTGAATCCTGAGAGATTTGTCATCAGGATCACCAATTCAGCCTTGCATTGGGTCAATTTTGCTTATCTGCTACTTCAAACTATTTCTGAAAACTTGATATTAATCTTCGGGATTTCTATTTGTTGTTTTTACATGATTTTTAATTTTTTATTTATTTTGTCAATTTGTTCTTGTAGTGTTTTCCCTAATTTTTCTAAAGCTTTGATTGTGTTTTCCTTGATTTCTTCTGCAGATTTCTCAGTCATTCTCTCAGCCTGTTGTTGTTGTTAGCTGCCTCACAGCGACACTGTATAGGGTTTCCAAGAAGCAACTAGTGGATTTGAACCTCCAACCTCATAATTAGCAGTGCTTACCTCATTATCAGGAGCTCTGGGAACATAGTAGTTACGAATCGGGCTGTGAACCACAAGGTCAGCGGTTCGAAACTACCAGCTGCTCCGCGGGAGAAAGATGACGCTTTCTGCTCCCATAAAGATTTACAGCCTCGGAAACCCTGTTCAGGGTCATTATGGGCCGGAACCAACTTGACGGCTCATAACAACAACAACACAACCTAAGTATCATTCTTCTGAATTCCTTATCAGGCATTTCTGGTATTACATTTTTGGCTCTGTATTTAAATGGTCATTTGTTTGAACCACTCTGTCTTGTTTCTTCATGTAAGCTGAAATTCTAAGTTGTCTCCAAGACATTGTGGTATCAAATTTACATTTAATGATTTTATGTTGGTGTGTTCCTTGGCACTCACCACCTGTCTAGTGGTGGATGTGATAGAAACTAGAAGTGTATACTATTTTCTACTGTTAGTGTAATTATAATTTAGGGCACATTGGCCTTATGCTGGCTGCTAATTATCATTGATCAGGTGGAAAAGAGTGGGCAGTGATGCTTGCCCAGTGGGAGGAGCCACAGATGTGACTGAGCTGTATGGGGATAATTACTGCCTCCCAAAACTATACACAAGCAACACAAGATCTGATAACATGAAAGTCAAGTGTATCCAGACATGGGGTTGGCACCCTCAGAACCCAATCACAAGCATAGCAGAGGTTGTACAGGTAGGGGTGCCGCTGGCCACCAGATGGGCAAAGGCAGGGACTGGCCACACCTCCAGCAACCAAGAGAACTTGGGGAACAAAGGAGAATTATAACCACCTCACCACCAACCTTAAGCATGCATCCCATGCATCCAGGTCACTGTATTGATAGACAGCTGCCCTCAAAATTTAGGATGGACACACCATGTCAGATGAGACAACAGCCCATAGTATTTCTACTCTCTCTCCGCACCTGTTCAACTTCTTCTCCCAGCTGGCACTCAGTCCACCTCTCTATCCTTTCCTCTGAAACTCAGGTTTCCAGAATCCCCATCCATACCAGTTTCACTTAGTCTCCCATGACCTAGTTGTGGCAGAAGTTCTGCTCAGTGCATCTGCCACTCCGCCATTTTGTCTTAGAAGTGATTTTGTGTTTTCTTTTCAGCTCCAGTGACTCACAGCTGAACGACTGCAGATGGGTCTCAGGTAAGTTCCTGTTTTCTTAAATCTCCCCTCAAACCATTTTGACTTACAGTAGTTAGACATTTTTTCTATTTCTTCAAACAGCTACTTAACTAAACCATCTGAAGTCTGGTAAATAGAATGATTAAGAAAATTATACTTTAGTCACTACTGATATTATCAGTGATGTTCTTCATCTCTAAGACACCAGCCTGGTAACTGTTTTTAGTCCAAGTGTTCTTCTGTTTATAATCAGTTGCATATCTTTGCCTGGGAAGGTTACTATCTACTCAGCAGTTGATTTAATAATGTTAATGCATACAATATTGTTGACCTAGTATCCCAGATGACAGACAAATGTGGTTACTTCTTCATTAATCAAAGTTCAAATCCTGAAAACCTGACTTTCAAGTTAGTCATCAACTTTCTTTACTTTCAGTAAGGCCATATCTGAGATCATATCTGTTCCCAAAGATGTTGGTTGGATTAAAACACCAACATTGGTATATTTTATGTAACATTTCCTACAACTGTTCACTGAAAAGCAAAACATAAAAATTTTAAATCAATTTTACAATGGAAAGTTTTTCCTTCTCTCTCTTTCTGTCTCTCTATAAATCATTATTTTAATCACCTTTTTTTCTTTTTACCAAAAAAAAAAAAAAAAAAAGAGAGAAGATGTACTGATGTAGACATTAAATATGTTTTCATCCACTTACAATAAATCTGATTTTTATTTCACCAAATGTATAATTATTATTCTCAAAGTAAAGGATGTTTTTTTAATAAAGAGATGCTAAGTCAATATATAAACATGTTTTTTCAAAAGGTTTTTTGTTATTATAATTTAAAAGAATAGTAAATGACAGACAACTTGTGCTTAGAATTTCAATGCACACTTTACCTGATAAGAAGACAGGATTAATAAATCAGAGTGCAGTGACAGAAGACTGTTAAGTTCTCATACAAAAAATTATCATTGATCAAACACTTCAATACTGGGGTGTAATCATTTATCAAATGTTAAAAGTTAGTGGAGTCATTCAACTCTGGAACTCCCTTTTTTATCACCAGATCTCCTTTTAAGTACCTTTCTGACACTCCCTTGAACAACATATAATAATAAGAGTTATGAAATACCAATTTAACTTCTCCAAAAAGACAGTTGCCAAGGTACACATTGAAAGATTCATTAGGCAGACGTCAGATGGGTGGCAAGAAAATAATTCCCCACCTAGTCAGTTCACTAGCTAGTTCAAGCACATTAAAGTATATCGTGAAAGAATTGTAAGTGTCGCTAATGGGATTACAGGTCCCAGAGAAACAGCGACTATATCTTCACACCCAGAACAGCTGTATAACAACAGTGACTCCTCTTCTTGTAGGATCTGAGACACCCTATCATTTTGTCTCGGATTCGACAACAGTATTTCCCACTGAACCCATTTGTGGATTAAATAGTAAATTATGTTGTTAGGACTAGGAATTATCACAGTGCTCTGTTTTGGCACATTTTGATGTACTTTTACTGCTGAATCACTAATACAACACCTTTCCCAGCCTAAGGTTCAAACCTTGGGAGAGAAGACTTCACCCTTCCAAAGCAGGAGGATCTTCAAAACCAAAGTCAAGACATTAAGATCTTGTCCTCGGTGTTCTTGACCAAGTTATGTGATTATAGCCAAAATCTCTTGCACCTGTAAATGAATCAGAAACCTCTGTAAAATGCTGCCACTGAGGTCGTTTTTGAAATGACATAGTATTAAGTAAGGATCATCCTCCTTCGTAGCCTCAAGAGTGAGATTTAAGGAGTTTGGAGTCCCCTAACTCACCCAAGAACGATTTGTGTTTTAATGTAAACAAAACAAAAATCCCCACCACTGGACCAGTAAACAACATTCTTATCAACGGAGAAAAGAGTGAAGTTGTCAAGGACTTCATTCATCTTGGATCAACTATCAACACTCACAGAAGCAGCAGTCAAGAAATCAAACGATGTATTGCATTAGACAAATCTGCTGCACAAGACCTTTTTAAAGTGTTGAAGAGTGAAAAAGATGTCAGCTTGAGGACTAAGGTGCACCTGACCCAAGCCATGGTATTTTCAATAACCTCATATGCATGCAGAAGCTGGACAGTGAATAAGGAAGACCATAGAAGAATTGATGCTTTTGAGTTATGGTGTTGGAGGAGAATATTGAAAGTGCCATGGGCTGCCAAAAGAACCAATAGATCCGTTTTGGAAGAAGTGCAGCCAGAGTGCTCCTTAGAGGCCAAGATGGCCAAACTTCGTCTCTCATACTTTGGACATATTGCGAGGAGGGACCAGTCGCTGGAGAAGGATATCATGTTTGGTAAAGTGGAGGGTCAGAGAAAAAAAGGAAGCCATCCAACGAGATGGATTGGCTAAGTGGCAGCATCGATAGACCCAAGTGTGGCAACAGTGGTGAGGTTGGCCCAGGATTGGGCAATGTTTCGTTCTGCTGTGCATAAGGTCACTATGGGTTGGTACCGACTCGATGGCACCGAACAACAACAAACAACAATTTAGATGAAAGTCCTGGTGTGGCACTGTGGGCTAATGCATCAGACTGCAAAGTCATTTGAACTGCAATTTTGGTGGTTCAAGCTCACCAGCTGCTCCTTGGAAACCTTATACAGGGTCGCTATGAGTTGGAATCGACTCAACAGCACTTAACAGCAACAACAACAATTTAGATTAAAACCATGTTTATTAGGAGTTAGAGATGGTAGCCTAGTGTAGTGCCTTAAGTATAGAGGACTACCAGCATAGTGGCTCTGTGGGCTAATGCGTCAGACTGCCAAGTCGTTTGAACTGCAAAGTCAGTGGCTCAAGCTCACCAGCTGCTCCTTGGAAACCCTATACAGGGTTGCTATGGGTCGGAACTGACTCGACGGCACTTAACAACAACAACACCAGCATATTCTCTGATTCAGTGGGAAGGAGAAACAGAGTTCCTGAAGGACTGCATAACATTTGAGGGAGCTTCAAAATGTTATGGAAAGCAGAATTAAAAGATAATACAAACACATTTTTCTACAAACTGTTTAAAACCCTTTCGTATTCTTTGGGTAAAGGATTGAATTGTGTGGGAAAGTAGGCTACAGAAACTTAACATGACATCATAACACTGCCCATGATAAGCCAAATTTAATAAGGCTTGTATGGTTCTTTAGAAATAAATGCTTTTGGAAGTAATCCAAAGTTGTCCTACCTTAAAAAATATTGTATTTTATAGCAGATCATATTACAGCAACTTCACGTGCATTAATCTAGCTCATTTTTTCCCTATCCCCTTCAGCATACTTTTCTATGACATGCTTAGCATTTTAAATTCTTGTACTGTGCTCTCCATGTCTCAGTGAAAAGATAATCACTCATGCCCTTCGTGTTAAAACAAAACATAAAGTATCGCATGCCATTGAAGGGGGCAGATCATTTTAAAAACCTCTTCCTGTGGCTGTCAGCACACCTCACTGCAGCTGTGATTACTTCTGAAGAGAATTGGAAAGAAATGATGGTGGTACCGTCACAAAAATGCACACATGTTACTACTGACTGCCATCACTGAAACTGTCATGGTCACATGGCTCAATACTTCAGAAGTACTAAGTCTTCTGCATTCAGATTATTTTCCTTAATGAAGGTATTCTGTCTGACCCCACTGGTTTGTTATGAGTCGGAACCAACTTCATTGCATACAGCCATAACCATGAGATTTAAAAGTGATTTCTAGTCGGATTGTCTTGTATAATATTTGAGTGGTCAATTTACAAAATTGGGGCTGGTGATACTGGAAAATAAAAGGTAAGCAAGGAAATGATGTCATGGCAAATAAAAAACAAATAGAATGATGTCACTATTAGGGATATTCAAGAAATTTTTAAGAGAAGTTATCTTTCTAGTAAATAGGAATTAGGACTTTGAATATGGAAGAAGGGAGATAACTTAAAATTTTCACCATGAGATCTTACAACTAATAATTTTTTACTGTACTTATGGTGCATGTTTGTAGTAAAAAAAATCCCCAGAATGTTGCAAGGAAGGTTTTTGGGCATCAAATAATGATACTATTTTGCAGAATTCACTTGGATGCCAATATCATATAGAGAAATTCCTTTGACATGTAGTTGTTTCATTTTTTGTGCTTTTAAGCTGGATATATGGTCTCTGCAAATACAACTGTACTATATTTGTAAATTGTATTAGTAAAAAAGCACTACAGACCTAAGCAGAGGTCACGGCATGGAACCGCCACCACTGCTGGCGCTGCAAAGTCTTGAGTACTAGGTTGCCGCCATGGCCTACTGCCGGCAAGAAGGGAAAGATCAAATTGTATTTGTGACCAAAGAGGACCATGAAACTCCAAGCAATGCAGAGCTGGTGGCTGATGAGGAACATGCACAGAGGATGTCAACAGGTCAGACTGTGTAAACCAGTTCCAGGCCATGCAGGAATGCATGCAGAAATACCCAGACCTCTATCCCCAGGATGATGATGATGATGATGATGATGACAATGAGGAAGATAAGAAGAAGCCAGAAGGTTTAGAGAAAGCATCTCCAACTGAGGCTACTGCAACCCAAATGGAGAAGGGCTCAAGCTAATGAGGCCACAAGAACACTGGGTGCCTGTCCTTCTGCGTCAGGTGGATCAGGAGACCTTTTATGAAATGCCTCTTGGTCACTCGCAGAGAAAGTGTCTTTCCATCTTTTGTTCTGTGCACTGTAATGTACAAAATAACTTATTTTGAGGATCAGTGGTCTGGCTGGGCCCCTTAACAGATAAACTGAAAAAGAACAAGGTGTGTCCCCATTGAAACCTCTTGGTGAATATAGATGCCGCTTTTGAATTCTCTTTTCTCAGATTGCCCTCAATTTTGCCACTTTGAAATAATGTGCTGAATATTCTCAGCAATCAAAAATCCAGGAGTGTTTCTTGTAAGTGAGCTGATTTATTCTAATCCATTATGTCCCTTTTCGTACATATCATACTCCTTTCAAAAAAGAAATGGATACAAAAACATCTTCCTTTAAAAATGCTGGCATGGGGCCATTCCAAATATAAGAGACTAGATCATCAGACACTTCTCAAAAATCACCTCGGTCTTGAGTATATGAGATGGTACTATGAGGTTGTTGGGTAGCTTCATTCCTGATCCATTTTGGTTTTCACATTTGCATTGAGCTGCAGGTTTTCTACATTTGGAATAAGGAGGTTTAGACTCTCCAATTTACAATCCCTCTATAAATGAAGGGAAAGGTTGACCATTCCTGTTTCTTTTTTTCCCCAAAAGCCCTGGTTTGGGGTCTCTGTTAGCACTTGTTCTGTCTCAGCCAGAGTAGGTACCATGTTCTTAAGTGTGGGGACCTAATTATCACCAGAGTAACAGCCCAAAGGGGGAATGACTTGAATTATAAAGTGGGGAAAAGAAAAAGATTTCTGCCTAATTTTGAATGTGTTCTTTGTTTTTACTAAAGATGTTTTTGATGTAAGAAAATGTAAATTTAAAAAATTTTTATTCTTTTTCTTCTTTAAAAAACAAAACAAACAAAACACTACACACCTACCAGCTGGTGAATCAGTGTGGCTTTCCTATTTTTATGATGTTGGAAGCTATGCCGCCGGTATTCAAAATGCCAACAGGATCACCCATGGTGGACAGGTTTTATAAGTGCTTCCAGATGAAGACAAACTAGGAAGAAAGGCTTGGAGATCTACTTCTGAAAATTAGCCAATGAAAACCTTCTGGATCACAACAGAATACTGTCCAGTATAGTAGTGGCAGATGAGCCCTCAGGTTGGAAGGCACTCAGAATGCACAGTGGCTGCAATGATGGAGGCAAGCATGCCAACAATCATGAATGGGGTGAAGAACCAGTCAGCCTCTTGTCCGTTGTGCGTGAGTCACTATGAGTCAGAGCTGAGCTAACAACTAGAATTGATGATAATGAAAAGAAGAGTGAAGACGCTGGGTCTGGCACCTCGCAGTTTTCCACACAGATCGTTAGACCCAGGCAATCCTCAGAGTCTATGAGGGTGAAAAGGTGGGTCCTACAGAGCTCTGGTAGCGTAGTGGTTATGAATTGTGCTGCTAACCCCAAGGTCGGCAGTATGAAACTACCAGCTGTTCCACGGGAGAAAGATAAGGCTTTCTGCTCCCGTAAAGATTTACAGCTTTGGAAACCCTGTGCAAAGTCTCTATGAGTCAGAACTGACTCCACAGTACTTAACAACAACAACAACAACTGAACCAAGCATGGAGCTGCCTCCCACCAGAGGTAATGCTTGTGTGCAATACCACCTCATCGTGTAAGCCACTTTTAGCAAAAATTCTGTTATTTGCAACTAACATCTCTAAGAGTGCTACAAGCAAGTGCAAGGATTGCTCTAAAACTCTGAGAGTCCTGCAGGAACTGGGAAAGATTTCCTGAAGACGATAACCCCAGCTGGATCGAACCCTCAGATCTGTAGCAGCCGTCACTGGGAGATGTGCAGGGTAGGTGTGCCCTGAATTAAGAAGTGATTCTTTGATCTTCTAAACAGTAGAGAATAACTTCCATAAGGAAGCATTTACAGTGGTTAGGTGGTATAAGGTCTTTATTTCACAAAACTTGAAAAAGAGTTGATTTTGAGAGAAACGGAATACCTGTAGAGTCATTTATATAGTCAATGAATACTTGCTGTTGTTAGCTGCTCCCAAGTCAGTTCCAGCTCACCAGGACTCTCTATAGGATTCACCAAGGAGGGTCTGGTGAGCTTGAACTGCTGACCTTATGGTTCAAACCCACCTTGTAATCCAGTGCATTAATGAGCAGCACCATACCCTGACTCCAAATAAATAAAAGGAAATAAAAATGTGCCCAAAAAGTATTTTCCTGTCAATGCATACAAAACTACTTTCTAGCTGAGGACGCAATTGCATACACACCACACAAAACAGTTTTGACTTGTGGGACATTGTATAAGAAGGCCTCGGCATAGTGGTCAAAGCATTGTACTCCTAATCAAATGTCTACCAGTTCAAACATACCAACCACTCTGCAGAGAAAAATATGAGACAGTCTGCTTTCGTAAAGATTTACAACCTTGGAAATGCTTTGGCGCAGTTCTGCTTTGTCCTATGAGGTGGTTATGAGACAACCTGCCAGCAGTGGGTGGATTTTGGAAAAGCTTTATTAGATGTCAGTTTTCACAAAATTATAGGGAATAATAGAATAACATTCACTGAATGCTTACATGGACCAGCTACTCTTCTAAGCGCTTCATGATTGATTCACTTAATTTTTATAACAACCCTATCAGAGAAGAATTATTTCTCCATTTTTACAAATTAGAATGCAGAGAGTTAAGTGACTTGCTCAAGCCAAACAGTAGGCAGTAACAGGATAAGAACCCAACTCATCACACAATATTGTGATCTTCTCTACTGTTTCTCTGTATCAGTTAGGTACTATCAAAGTATGTTTCTACACCTCATGCTTAGGACACATAGAGTTTTGAATACTGTAAGATCTTGTGGCTGTTGCTAAATGCAGTAGAGTAGGCTCTAACTCATAGCGACCCTGTAGAGGGTTTCCAAGGAATGGCTGGTGGGTTTCAACCATCAACCTTGTGACTAGCAGTCCAGTGCCAATCATACAGAGTATCTAGGAATAGTCATTTGTTTTTCTTAATTGCCAAATGGTTTTCAAAGATGTGTTGTTTTGTATTTCATCACTAGAGATTCATGATGGTCCTTTTCTTTAAAACTGATTTTAAAGGGTTGTTTTTCAAATATGCACTTGTTCAAATCCACCCAAGCAGTTGGTCTCCAATCCACCTGAGGTAAATAATGTGCATGAATGAAAAGGGACCACAGGATTTGTCCACAAAAGCACCAACAGGAGATAAGTTCACAAGAAAATCAGACACATCTCCTCACAGTCACGTTTTGGTTGTGCATGAAAAATCACTATTTTCTCTTCCCTGCTTAGAAATAAAGCTAAAAAATCAAGAAAAAGCAGGAAGATAGGAAATACGCAACACTGAAAAACCAGGAGAACAGCGAATCACCTCAAAACTGCAAAAAATCAAAAAGGTAGAATGTATCAAAAGAAGTAGTGATGAAGTAGGGCTGTGAGGGAAAGTTAGATCAAAAAAGAATATCTAGGATGAATTTGACCTGTCTTCTAATACCAAGTTCATAGCTTTCCCTCAGAACCCTTTTCCAACTTCATTCTTTTAAAGATAAAAAAATGATAACAAAATACAAAATAGAGATGGTAGTGGTGGTGGTGACTGTCATGGAGTCGGTTCCAACTCATAGCAACCTTGTATAGGGTTTCCCAGACGGTAAATCTTTACAGACCCAGAAAGCCTCATCTTTCTTCTGCAGAATGGCACTACGGTATCTTCAAACTGCTGACCTTGAACTTAGAAGTTCAACTAGTAACCACTCTGCCACCAGATGCTTTAAAGGCATAGGAAGTACATGAAAGACACAGGAAGTACATGAAAGACACAGGAAGTACATGAAAGTACACCAGTGTTCACCACAGCACTCTTCACAACAGCCCAACAACCCAAATGGTTCAACAAAATGTGGTGTATCTGTCCAATGGGATATTATTCCGCCATAAGGACTGTCTCTTACCCCTATCTAAGAGGACATAGACTTTCCCAATGGGGTTTCAGAATTACCATAAACTAGTCCTGGTGTGGCGCTGTGAGTTAATGTGCCACACTGCAAAGCCATTTGAACAGTAAGGTTGGCAGTTCAAGCTCACTAGCTGCTCCTATACAGGGTGGCTATGGGTCAGAACCGACTGGACAGCACTTAACAACAACAGTAGTCCTGGTGTGGCACTGTAGCGTAAGCATTGGTCCGCAAGGTGGGTTTGAACTGAAAATCCAACGTTTCAAATCCACCCACTACTCCTCAGAAACTGACTACATGGCACACCACCATCACAAATGACTACCAGGATCCCTGATGATGCAAACAGTTTATTTGCTCAGGTGCCAACAATTGATGCTCTCAGCTGCTAATCAAAGGTTGTAGGTTGGAATTCACCTTAGAAGAAAGGTCTAGCGATCTACTTCCAGAAAATCAGCCATGAAAACTCTATGGAGTTCATAGGTCACCATGGTCAAGCTTGACTAGACGGCAACCAGTAATGGTATTAAAAAGAAAAATTTTATTTTGGAGTTGATTGTAATTCATGATGACGCCTTGTGGATCAGAGTTTAAGAGTGCTCCATGGGGTTTTTAAGACTGATTTTTGTCAGAAATAGATTGTCGTTGGTCTTTCTTTCCGGAAACATCTAGGTCATTTTGAACCTCCAACCTAGCAGGCAAGCTCTTAACCATTTGCACAGCCCGGGACAACCAAGGGCTCCTGAACTCGTGTGGAATCTCATTAATTACACAGAAGTGGCAATCAGTGGAACCAATGGCTTATTGAAAGGTGTTGTTGTTGTTGTTATGTGCCGTGGAGTCGGTTCCAACTCATAGCAACCCGGTACAGGGTTTCCGAGGCTGTAAATCTTTACGGGAGCAGAAAGCCTCATCTTTCTCCCACGGAACAGCTGGTAGTTTCGAACTGCTGACCTTGCGGTT
>NW_006408550.1:21356816-21359835 GCF_000296735.1 Chrysochloris asiatica | reverse complement strand
CAGAGCTCCTTTATTGAAAGGTATGTTAGACCAAATTATCTGATTTTAACAATACATGAACAGCTGAAGAGCTCTTTTCTCTAGCCCCCGCCCCCCCCCAACACACAGAAAAACAGAAAACAGAAAAAAAAAAAAAACCCACAGCTCTTAAAGACAAAAGAAAAAAGGTGTTCAAAAGGACTGAGACAGTATGTTTCAAACTATCTTTCTCATTTAAAAGAACTGATCCCTTCATTTTATTTGCACAGATTTTGGTGAGCGGTGTTAGAAAGTAGTCTCACCTTGCTCTGAGAAAACTAAGAATGTGCATCTTCAGTCAGACCCGACTGAAAATGTGAATAGCCAAAAACACAAAAGAGTCTATTCTTTGTGTCTATCTGAAACCAGGAAGTCATGAAATGCATTGAAGAGAGCTTGTTTCCACTTAGTTCCAAACCCAGTTTTCAGATGAAAGCGCTTTGGAGAGGTAAAGCCGTGCTTTGTTAAAGCAAATGGTCGGCTCATCTCCAATGCTTCAACCAGCAGGCCTTGTTCTTTCTCTTCTGTTCTGAACCAGTTTCAAGAGCAAAAGGGTGTTTGTTGTTTCAGGACTTGAAGGAAAATTGGAAACCAGATAGTATCAAGTCTCATGCATACCAATATCTGCAGAACTCATGTGACTTTCAAGGCTACCCTAAAGTTGCTAATGTCCTAAAGTTGTTGAGTATGTGTATGCTTTGCTGTGGTAATTGGATATCAAGGAATCAGAGTTACTAACTTAATGTTTTAAGAACCTAGAGAATACATGCAAAGTGGAAATAAAATTGAAAGTAAAGCTGTAGTCAAAAAAAAAAAAGAAGACATTCTTTGTGCATTTGAAATGAAGGATGGAGCTGACTGAGGAGGGAGTAGGAAATGTGAGAGCCCTTTCTTGAGAAGTGGAATTTACCTTAACACAAGAAAAAAACACTAGACTATGCAATATGTGTAATCTCTATATAGGCTTCCTCTTTTTTCCTGCCTTCATATCAAAACGTATATTGACGTGGTAGATTTTTGTGTGTGACTATGGTGTTGGAGAAGAATATTAAAAATACCATGGACTGTCAGAAAAACAAATCTGTGTTGGAAGAAGTGCAACCAGAATGCACTTTAGAAGCCAGAATGGTGAGACTTCATCTCTTGTACTTTAGACATGTTGTGTGGCAAAGTAGAGTTTAGCGACAATGAGGAAGACCTCCAGTGAGATGGATTCACACAGTGGCAGTAGCTATGGGCTCAAGCACAACAGTTGTCAAGATGGTGGCGAGCCAGGCAGTGTTTCGCTCTGTTGTGTGGTGTCGCTATGAGTTGGAACGGACATCAACTAAGTAACATGAGAACAGGCATACCTTGGAGGTAATTTGGGTTTGGTTCCAGACAACTACAATAAAGGAAATGTTACAAAAAGCAAGTCACACCAATTTTTTGATTTCTCAGTGCGTATAAAACTTACACTTATACTACCCTGTAGTCTATTAACTGTGCAATAGCATTATGAAAAAGTTTGAAATAGTGTGAGAATTAGCAAACTATGACACAGAGACACAAAGTGAGAAGATGTTGTTGGAAAACGGTGCTGATATGCTACCAACTCAATTTTGACTAAGAGAGGGGCCTGTGTGGCTTCTTTGTCTAACGAAGAAGACAGCAAGATGAGGAAGATTAAAGGGTAGTTTTATTATGAGCCTGCAAGCAAAGAACTTGGAGGCATAAAACCTCAGATCCAGTTCCCCAAAAAGGAGATTACATTTCTTTTTATACACTTTCTAATAAGGAACTTAGAGCTAGGATCCCAAAGACAATATTGGCATTTTAGAAACTAATTAACACCAGTGGAGGTGCAGGGGGCGCGGCAGGGGCTAGTATCACGGTCACCAAGGGATTTGCTTTACAGCCCAGGAAGCCAAAGATTATTACTGGACACAGGTTTTTTATACTGTGCTCGCACAACAGAACAGAAGCACTTTACCTACTTCCAGTAGGCGTTATCTAGTTCTCTCAAGATAACTTCTGATAGCTTCTCATAGTTTTTAATTCCACAAAAGGGATTTTGGCCATTACATAGTATTGTGAGAGGTGAAAAGAGGAGGCCAGGAAGAGCAGCCTCAGATAGATTTGTTGAATACAGCATTGCCACAAACCTTCAATGTGTGAGAAGACATTAAGTGCAATAAAGGAGAGCACAAAAAAATGAAGAATGCCTGATATTTAAACAGGGAAGCAAGAACCACTAGGGTTCCAAAGTCCTATCATGACTCAGTGCCAACTTGATAGTAACTAGTTGGTTGGTTGGTATATGTGAGTGGGTATAATAACATTGGAAAGTGGGGTGGGAGGGACCATGTCTGACCTTCTCTGACTTCACAAGGGTGAAGGAGAACCAAACTTAACATCAACCCAAGGTGGATTCCTAGAAGACAGAAGTCAGACATGCCTCATCTTCCAACCTTCTTTACCAGTTTTCACACCAATCTTCTCTTCCAAGGTACTCTCTACTTCGCTTCTAAGTTCAATAGTTCATTGCATTAGCCACACAGAACTGACAGACAATACTCATGATGATGGAATTCATTAGGGAAGTTAACAGATTATAACCCAGGCTTTTGACTATATGGATCATGACAAGCTACGGACAACATTGCAGAGAATGAGTATTCTGGAATACTTAATTGTGCTCATGAGGACCCAGTACATAGACCAAGAGGCAGTTGTACAAACAGAACAAGGGAGTACGGAATGGTTTAAAATTAAGAAAGTTGTGTGGGCCAGGGTTGTATTCTTTCACCACACTTATTCAATCTATATGCTGAGCAAATCATTTGAGGCTGAGTTATATGAAGAAAAACATGACATCAGGATTGGAGGAAGACTCATTAACAACCTGCAATATGTAGATGATACAACCTTGCTTGCTGAAAGTGAAGAGGGCTTAAAGTATTTACTGATGAAGATCAAAGAGCACAGCCTTCGGTATGGATTGCATCTTAATGAAAACAAA
>NW_006408550.1:21355197-21356271 GCF_000296735.1 Chrysochloris asiatica | reverse complement strand
CATGACAACAATTGTGAGGTTGGCCCAGGATCGGGCAGTGTTTCGTTCTGTTGTGCATAGAGTTGCTATGAGTTGGTAACGAGTCAATGGCACCTAACAATAGCAACGATATATAAATGGAGAAAAGATTGAAGTTGTCAAAGATTTCATTTTGCTTGGATCCACCATCAACACTCACGGAAACAGCAATCAGGAAATCAAATGACGTATTTCATTAGGCAATCTGCTGCACAAGACCTCTTTAAAGTGCTTAAGAGCAAAGCAGTCAGTTTGAGGACTAAGGTGCACCTGACCCAAGCCATAGTATGCATGTGAAAGTTGAACAGTGAATAAGGAAGACTGTAGAAAAATTGATGCATTTGAGTTATGGTGTTGGAGAGAATATTAAAAGTAATATGGACTGCCAAAAATATAAATAGATATGTGTTGGAAGATGTATAGCCAAAATGCTTCCTGTAAGCCAGATGGCCAGACTTCATCTCTCATACTTTGGACATATTATCAGGAGGAACCAGTCCCTGGAGAAGGATACCATGTTTGATAAAATGAAGGGTTAGAGAAAAAGAGAAGACCTCCAACCGAGATGATTTGGCAAAGTGGCATCAGTGATGGGCTTAAATGTAGGAACGATTGTTCGGTTGGTGCAGGACTGGGCAGTGTTTCATTCTGTTGTGCATGGGGGTCGCTAGGAGTCAGTACTGGCTTAGTGGCACCTAACAAAAATAACAATCCAGGATCATAAATGTTCAGAATACAGTTTTTCTGTCAGGGGCATCACTTCTTAGCCATGCCTGTAGGCAGACCCCCTCTTTGATCCTGAGTGCTTCAAATCACATGACTTCTTGGCCTCTGCTCTGTTCAGGCAATTCTGCAAACTTTTCTCAGCACTGCCAATAAATGTTCCATTCCACTAATAGTATCAGCTCAAAGACACTCAACTCTGGCTTTGTGAACTGGCAAACCTAGCTTCCCAAACAAACACCGGGAAGGCATCTCACTCCACAAACAAGTTTACTGCTTTCTTGCTCTGTGGGCCTAAGTAGCCCACAGCTCTATCTCATACTTGCTCTGTGG
>NW_006408550.1:21351337-21353207 GCF_000296735.1 Chrysochloris asiatica | reverse complement strand
CAAAATGGATGTCAGAAGAGACTCTGGAACTTGCTCTTGAGCATAGAGAAGCTAAAGTGAATAGAAAAAATGAGGAAGTAAAAAAAAACTGAACAAAATTTCAAAGGACAGCTCAAGAATACAAAGTAAATTATTACAATGAAATGTGCAAAGACCTGGAGATAGAAAACTCAAAGGGAAGAACATGCCCAGGGTTTCTCAAGCTAAAAGAACTGAAGAAAAACTGAAAGATTCTGTGGCATTGTAAGGTAAGCATTGGACTGCTAGTCATAACATCAGCAGTTCAAACCTACCATCCACTCCTTGGAAATCCTAAGCAGAATTGCTACGAGTTGGAACTGACTCTAAGCACTTAACAACAACAACATGGACAAAATGGATTCATGTTAATCCTAAGGTTCAAACCCAACTCAGAAACCTTATACAGCATCGTTACAAGAAGAAACTGACTTGACAGTACTTAACAACATGAACAAAATTTTGAATGATGCAGGAAGCATCAAGATTAAGTGGAAGGACTACACAGAGTCACTGGACTGCGAAGAACTGATCAATGTTCAGCCATTTCAAGAGGCAGAATATGATTAAGAATCAATGGTATTGGAGGAAGAAGTCCAAGTTGTACTAAAGGCATTGGTGAAAAATAAGGCTTTGGGAATTGATGGCATACAAATATAATTGTTTCAACAAAGTGATGCAGTTCTGCAGGTGATCACTCATCTATGGCCAATTGAGGGGACGAGATCCATATTTGTGCCCATTCCTAAGAGAGGTGATCCAAAGGAATGTGGAAATCATTGGACAATATCACTGATATCATAAGCAAGTAATATTTTGCTGAAGAAACTTGAAAACCATTTCATCAATAAATCAACAGGGAGCTGTATTCAAGCCAGATCCAGAAGAGGATGTAGAACTAGGGGTATCATTGGTGACATCATATAAACCTTGGCTAAAAGCAGAGAATCCCAGACAAATGTATACTTGTGCTTTATTGGCTATACAGAAGTTTTGGACTATGTGGATCATGACGTTGTAAAGACGAATCTTCCAGAACACTTAATTGTTCTCATGAGGAACCTGTACATAGATCAAAAGGCAGTTATTCAAACAGAACAATGGGATACTGAATGGTTTAAAGTCTGGAAAGGTAGGTGTGCAGGAGTTGTATCTTTTTTATTATTATTATTTAATCTGTATGCTGAGCAAATAATCTGAGCTGCTGGGATATATGAAGAAGATCACAGCATCACAATTGGCGGAAGATTATTTAAATGACAAGCAATATCCAGATGACCCAAAATCTTGCTTGGTGAAAGGGAAGAAGATTTAAAATACTTACTGATGAAAATCAGACTATATCCTTCGGTATGAGTTGCACCTCAATATAAAGAAAGCAAAAAATCTCAACTGAACCAGTAAAAGACTTCATAGTAAACAGAAAAGACTGAAGTAGTGATCCATTTTGCTTGGATCTACAATCAACACTCATGGAAGCAGCAGTCAAGAAATCAAATGATTGCATTAAGTCAATCTGCTGCAAAAGACCTATTTAAAGTATTAAATAACAAAAATATCGATTTGAGGACTAAGGTATGCCTGACCTAAGCCATGGTATTTTCAATCACCTCATATGTATGTGGAAGTTGGACAATGACTAAGAAAGACCACGGAAGAATCTGTGCATTTGAATTATGGCGTTGGCAAAGAACATTGAAAGTAGAGTGGACTGTCAGAGAGCAAGCAAACCTGCCTTAGAAGTACATCCAGATTGCTCCTGAGAAGTGAGGTTGGCAAGGCTTCATCTCTTATACTTTAGACATGTTGATAGGAGGGGCCAGTTCCTGGAGAAGGGTATCATGCTTGTAAA
>NW_006408550.1:21348531-21350592 GCF_000296735.1 Chrysochloris asiatica | reverse complement strand
TATGCACAACAGAACAAAACACTGCCCAGTCTTGCACCATCCTCACAACTGTTGTGTTTGAGCCCATTGTTGCTGCCACTGTGTCAATTCACCTCGTTGGGAGTCTTCCTCCTTTTCATTGACCCTCCACTTTACCAAGCATGAGATCCTTCTCCAGGGACTGATTCCTCCTAACAACGTGTCCAAAGAACCAGAGACAAAGTCTTGCCATACTCACTTCTAAGAAACATTCTGGCTGTAATTCTACAACAGATTTGTTTGTTCTTCTGGAAGTCCATGTTATTTTCTTTGCCAGCACCATAATTCAAATGCACCGATTCTTCTCTGATCTTCCTTATTTATTGTCCAACTTTCACATGTATATGAAATGATTGAAAATACCATGACTTGGGTCAGGTGCACATTAGTCCTCAAACCGGTCACTTTGTTCTTCAGCACTTTAAAGAGGTCTTTTGCAATAGATTTGCCCAATGGATTATGCCAACCGGTTCTAAATTTAATCTGATTAGCATCAACCTTTAGAGATAGATTGAATGGCAAAACTAAGTCAACATTGAGTGCACATTGTAATCATCCTCAGCACCTCCTGAGACTCTCCTATACATCAAACACTGAGGAACGATATAGTCAACAAGATGGGACACCTATTCACATCAAAGATAGCATAGTCCTCATAGGAATAAGAATATATTATATACATACTCACATGTACCCTTAGTAAACAGTAAAAATTAGTTTAAAAAAATCATGTGCACAATTAATTTAATAAAAACAGGATGCAAATGTTCCCAAATCATACTCATGAATGAAAAACAGGTTAATTAGGGTGCTACCAACATATTTCACTGTTTTGACCAAACTAGTTTCAAGGGCAATAATTTACACAAACTTGTTAAATCTATTGAGCATAAACAAATAGTACCTTAATCAAGTATAGTGTTTCTTGGTCAAGTAAAAGTCTGGTTAGTTCCTGATTGTGCATGATATAATGTGTCATTTTAGTTAAATTCTTAGTATTGCATGTCAAAACGGGTTACTTAGAAATATATTCATCCCCTGAGTAAATGAGACTTTCGAATTGTGCCACTCTGATTTTTTTTCAGCAGAGTGAGAGGAGAGTGCTGAGCCAAGTCCAGGCTTAGTGAGATCACTGGAAGAACAACAGGTGGGATCCAGGCTGCAAAGATACACAGGGAGCACAGGGAAGGAAGGTTGAAGAGTAGATAGAAAGAGGGAATACTGAGGATTATTTTAGGATTGACCCTCAATACATTTATTGCTAATTAACAGCTGCCATAACTTTCAACTTCCTTTCCTAGTGAGCAAACTCTGAGCAAGTTTATTCATTTTCACTGACGTGTAGAATATCTCTCCGTAATTTATTTATCCATGCTTCTCTTGGTAGAGATAGAAGTTGCTTTCTGTTTGGGTATTTAAAACAAGACTTCTATGATCATTTGCATCTATGCCTCCTTGTGTACAAGTACAAGACTTTTTCAATAATTTGTACCTAGAAGTCTAATGTATGGAAGATCATTATGGAAAATCTTGTTTGCTCACAAGTTTCTCTTCTCTCCTTTCTCTGGCCATGGCTTCTCTGTAGGCAGAGCATACTTCCCCCATCTCTGCTTGCTTGGACAGGGCCATGTGACTTGCTATGATCAGTGGATGTGTGCTTATATAACAGTGTCTTCTAAGAAACTTTTATGTATTTATTTTTAACTTTTTGAATCTTGCTTTGCAGCCTAATATATGGCCCATTCTGGAGAATATTCCATGTGCACTGGAAAAGTATGCATAGTGTGCTGTTGTTTCATGGAGTGTGCTGTATAGGTCTACAAATTCAAGTCGATGGATTTTGCCTACCTTTTATGTATCCTTGTTGAGTTTCTTTCTAGTTGGCCTGTCCTTCATCAAAAGTGGTGTATTAAAGTCTCCTACCTGGTGTGGTGCTGTGGGTTAATGCGCTAGACTGCAAAAATCATTGGAACCACAAGGTCAGCAATTCACCCACTCCTTGGAAACCCTAAACAGGGTCGCTATGGGTCAGAACCGACTCAA
>NW_006408550.1:21346418-21348176 GCF_000296735.1 Chrysochloris asiatica | reverse complement strand
TGTCTCGTTTAGGCTGCATATTGATGGACCATGTTTTCTTATCTATTCTGCTGCTCTCTGACTCTTGACTGGTGCATTTAATCGACTTACATTTGGCATAATTATTGATATTTATGAGTTTACTGCTGTGTATTTTTTGTGGTGCTGATGGTTTCTTGGTAACATAATTTTCTGTGCTAAATTCATCCTAATTGCTTCTGTTTTACTATTTAATAAATCTTCTTCCCTTTTATTTTGATGCGAATATTTATTAATTTTATTTTAAGATATATTGTAATTGATTTTCTTTTCAAATTTAAGTTACTTTGTTCCATTTTGAAGTCTACTTGAATTTCTCTCCATTTGGGAGTTCTATAACTACACTCATCATTCCATCTTTTTGTTTTGTAATGGTTTGCATTTACAAACTGTTATTTCAGGTTCTTTACTTTCAGTCCTACAGGTTTGTTTTCTTTTGCAGACTTCTAATATCAGGGGTCCATTTCACACCTGTCATTTTGTCATACAATGGTAGCTTTCAGATTGCTGTGATGATGAAACTATGCCAGTAGTATTTTAAATACCAGCAGGGTGATCCATGGTGGACAGGTTACAGATGAACTTCCCGATTAAGACAGACTAGGAAGAAGGCTAGATGGACTACTTCTGAATATTTAGTTATTGAAAAGCTTAAAAATAGCATCAGAGCATTGTTAGATACAGTGCTGGGAGATGAAAATATTATGAAAGCACCAGGATATTGTCAGATATTGCCAGAATATGTGCCCCTCAGGTTGATTTGATTCCTTCCTGTGTCCTGTCCTTGACATCATCCCACAACACCCAAAATGTAACTGGGGGAAGAGTTGACCATGATGATGTGCATTGAGTAAAGATTTTGGGATTTTCATTTGCTGATGGGGCACAACTCAAAATGAGGAGAAACAGCTGTAAAATCTGTTAATAATCAGAACATGAAATATACGAAGTATTAATCTTGAAAAAATGGAAGTTGTCAAACAGTGAAATGAAATTCCTATCCTAGGCATTAATGAGCTGAAATAGACTGGTATTGGCCATTTTGATTCTGACAATCATATGGCTTACTCTGCCTGGAATGATAAATTCAAGAGGAATGGCATAGCATTCATAATAAAAAAGAACATTTCCAGTTTTATCTTAAAGTACAGTGTTGTTTGTGATGGGATAATATACATACACCTATAAGGAAGACCACTTAATTCCATTGTTATTCAAATTCATACACTAAACACTAATGCCAGTAATGATGACATCGAAGAATTCTACCAACTTCTTCAGTCTGAAATTGATAAAACATGCAATCAAGATGATAATTACTGGTGGTTGTAATGTGAAGGGTAGAAACAAAGAATAAGGATCAGTAGTCGGAAAATATGGCATTGGTGATAGAAATTATAGTGGAGATTTCATGATAATTTTTGCAAGACAAATGACTTATACACTCCAAACACCTTTTTTAAACAACATAAATAGCTTTTATATACATGAACCTCACCAGATGGAATACACAGGAATCAAATTGACCACTTCTGTGGGAAAGAGATGATGGAAAAGCTCCATATCATCAGTCAAAACAAGGCCAGGGGAAGACTGTGGAACAGACCATCAATTGCTCATATGCAAGTTCAGACTGAAGCTGAAGAAAATTAAAACAAGTTCATGAGAGCCAAAATACGACCTTTAACATATCTCACCAAAATTTAGAAACTATCTCAAGAGCAGATATGATGCATTAGA
>NW_006408550.1:21345445-21345963 GCF_000296735.1 Chrysochloris asiatica | reverse complement strand
ATGAAAGGTATACACAGCCACTGTATCAAAAAGAAATGTTTGATCTTCAACCATTTCAAGAGGTAGAATGGTTTAATTGCTTTAATGAATGATGATTTTGGATCCAAGCAAAGTGAAGCTTTGATCAAATAGCATATGATTGAGAACTGATGGCACTGAAGGAAGCAGTCCAAGCTGTACTGAAGGTATTAGCAAAAAACAAGGCTCCAGGAATTGAAAATGTACGAATTCAAATATGTCAACAAACTGATGCAGCATTGGAGGCACTCACTCATCTATGCAAAAAATTTGGAAGACAGCTATCTGGCCAACTGGTTGGAAAAGATCCATATTTATGCCCATGTCAAAGAGAGGTGATCCAATGTAATGTGTAAATCATAAAACAATATTATTAATATCGCATGCAAGTATAATTTTGCTGAAGATAATTCAAAAATGTCTGCAGCAGTACATCAAGAGGAAACTGCCAGAAATTCAAGCTGGACTCAGAAGAGGACGTGGAATTAGGGATATCATTG
>NW_006408550.1:21329070-21344475 GCF_000296735.1 Chrysochloris asiatica | reverse complement strand
TTGAGTTATGGTGTTGGAGGAGAACATTGGAAGTACCTTGGACTGCCAGAAGAACAAACAAATTTTGTGTTGGAAGAAATACAGTCAGACTGCTCCTTAGAAGCCTGAATAGCAAGATTTCCTCTCTCATACTTTGGACATAATATCAGAAGGGACCAGTCCCTGGAGCAGGGCATTATACTTGGTTAAGTGGAAAGTTCTCAAAAAAGAGGAAGACTCCACAAAGATGGAATGACACCATGGCAGCAGCAATGGGCTCTAGCACCACAACAATTGTAAGGATGGTGCAGGACTTGGCAGTGTTTGGTTCTGTTGTTCTCATGGCTGCTATGAGTCAAAACCAACTTGATGGTACCTGACAACAGCATATATGGATTGACTTCTGGGTAGTGTTGTCATATATGGTAATCTCAGATTGTTTTCTGTCATTGTTGACCCTCTGTCTAAAGAACTCACTTTAGTATTTTTTGGTTTTTACAAATTAATCTCTGTTTAACTTGAACTTCCTAATTTCACCTTGCATTTAAGGAATAATTTTGCTGAGTATATACTTCTTGGTTGGCATTTTTTTTCTTTTGGAATTTTAGACACATCACCCATTTCCTTCTTATCTGCATGGTCTCTGCTGAGGAATCATAGCTTACTCTAATACGTTCTCCTCTGTAGGTAACTTTGAGTTTTTCCCAAGCTTCTTTTCAGGATTCTTTCCTTGGAAAATTTTGATTATGACATGTCTTGGTTATGGTTTTCTTTTTAGGTCTATCATGTTTGGGGTTCGTTGAATTTCTTGAATGTGTATCTTCTCATCTTCCATAGTTGTTGCTGTTGTTGTGTGCCATGGAGTTGGTTCCGACTCATAGCAACCCTGCATAGGGTTTCCAAGGCTATAAATCTTTACAGGAGCAAAAAGCCTCATCTTCCTTTCATAGTAGAGAAATTTTATTTCACCAAATCTTTCACAATTTTCTCTGTGATTTTTTTAGTCTCTTCCTATTCTGCAACACTGGTCACCTACATGTTCTTTCTCTTAGTAGTGTCTTACATAGTTCTTAGCTGTTCTTTATTTTGTTTTTTCTTCCTTATTCAATGAGAGATTTGTCTTCAATCATGTCAATTCTGTTTTCATTAATTTGATTCTATTTATTTGCCCTTTCAATGCATTATTGATTTCTAAAGTCTTAGTATCAATCTTCAGGATTTCTGTTTGCTATTTTCATATGGTTGTCAATTTTTCTTTTCTTGTGTCAGTTTGCTATTGGAGTAGTTTCCTGGATTCTTCTAGCACTTTGGCTGTGTCTTCCTTGACTTTGCTTGCAGTGCCCATGATCTTTCTCTGAATCCATTGCAGGAATCATTCCTTTAAATTATTTACCAGGAAGTTTCAATGTCATTTCTTCTTCAGATTGTTTCCTGGCTCTGTGTTTGGATCATTCATTTGAGATAATTGTTTCTTTGTGAGAACTGAGGTTGTCAGTTGTCTACAAAACATTATGGTGTTTTGTATTTGTATTTCATTTGTTATGGAATGTTGATGTGTTCCTAAACACCCACTACCTGTCTCCTGGTAGATATACTAGAGGATGAATGTGTGTGTGTACTTCGCTATTCATGTAGCACAATTGAGGGTAGATTGGGCTTGTGTGGGTCACTATCTATCATTGATCAGGTGACACAGGAGTGGGGGGTGGCTCTCATCCAGTGTGGGGGAGGGCTGCTGGAAGTACAGGTATGACTGGTCAGTGTGAGCACAGTTGTCTCACACTGAATGGGAGAAGAAAAAAAGGGGGAGAGAGAAAGAAAAGAAAACCAAACTGCAGAAAGAAAAATTTTAAAAACAGGAAAAAAAAAGTGGGATAAACAAACAACACAAAGAAGAAAAAAGAAAACGATAGCTAAAAATATTGAAAAGTAAAAGGAAATTAAAATAAAAACCAGGAATAAAAGAAGAACAGAGAAAGCAAAACTTAGAAGAGAAAAAGAAAAGACAATAGTAAAGGGGAAAAAAGGAAAGCAGAAGAAGAAAACCAATGGAAGGGAAAGAAAAGAGGATAAAAGAGAAAGGAGAAAATTAGAAAGCCAGGCAGGGAAGGTGGCTCAGGGCATAGTATCCCACACCTGTCTACATTTATTACCAGCCACAATGCTATGGTGGAGGGGGTGCCAGGGAATGGCTGGACTTCCTGCTAGCTGAGAAGGTGTCTGATGTTAAGACACTTGGTCCTTGAAGGTGTTTTTATGAGCCAAGAGGGCACCAGGGTGTAGGGCACCCCGTGCCAGAAGGAGTTGCAACAAGAATTTAAATGTGTTCTGTGGTTTGGCCAAACATCTTGAATTTCTGCTCAACACCATTAAAAGAGTATGCATTAGTAGGCGTTAGTCCTGAAATTAGATACACATGAAGCAGACATAAATCTTATTGTTCCAACCATGAGCAGAACTTCCCTTGCTGACCCTCAGAGCCATGGACAAGAAATTCAAGTGTGTCCTTGAAGGCCCTGAGGTCTGTCATAGAGGAGTTCTCCCCATAAATAGACCTTACAATGCAGATTGAATGCACATAATTTATTTAGGTGATGCAAGGTCACTCACAGTGAGGTTAAGTGGATTCTGGCAGAAGAGAGCAGCCCTCTAACAAGCAGTGTGTGCTGGCTGTTGGAAGTCAAGCAACATATACAGAAAAGGTGAGATCAAGAGACCAGAAACTGCATCTCCTATTGAATTGCTTGTTGTCACAGCATTATTGTTGCTAAACCTGGCTGATCTAGATGTGCACAGGTATTGCCAAACAGTTTTCCCCATAAAATACATGTCCCCATTGAAGAACACTTCATCTGTAATATCAGATTAAATTTTTACCCTTATGGTCAATATGAAATCTTTCATCATGGTTATGATGCTGAACACATTTTCATATATTTATGAACTATGTTTCTTTTTCTATGAACTGATTATGTCTATCTCTTACTCATTTTTTCCATTGATTTCATAAATATCTTTCCTAATACATCACGTGCTTTCTTACAATTTTTGATGGTGCCTTCTGACGACTAGAAGACCATGAGTGGTAGAAATGATTAACTTGGCTGCTAACCAAGAGATTGGAGGTTCGAGTTCACTCAGAGGCACTTGGGATAAAGAGGTCTGGTGATCTACTTCTAAAAACTTAGCCATGAAAGCCCTGTGGAGCACAGTTCTCCTCTATACACAGGACAGTTGCCTTAAGTCAGAGTGCACTAGTGGCAATTGGGTTTTTTATGACTATGTTTAAATGTTTTATGTAGTGGACTCTAGCAATCTTTATATAAACCGTGTTTCTGGTGTTCTGTTTCATAGTGCTTCTATAGTCTGTCAATATCGTCATCCTTTTCCGGAAGAAACAAAGACATTATTTGTTTAGTTGCATTAGTTTACTTGTGTTTGTTACATAGATTGCTTCCTTGTATTAGTTTCCTAGGGCTGCTCTAACAAAGTACCACACAGTGGTTGCTTCTGCCTTATGAATTCTGAAATTTTATAGCACCTCTAGCCTGGTAAGGAGCTCTGGTAGCGTAGTGGTTACGAATTGGGCTGCAAACCTTAAGGTCAGCGGTTCGAAACTATCAGCCGCTCTGTGGGAGAAAGATGAGGCTTTCTACTCCCATAAAGATTTACAGCCTCGGAAACCCTGTACAGGGTCGCTAAGGGTTGGAACCGACTTGATGGCACTTAACAACAACAACAGCCTTGTGAGAGCTATAGAAAATTACTAAGGCCATACCTTAAAATTGGCTGGACAATCTGAGACTGCCCTAGTGTAAAGGCCAGCAATAGTAATGAAGAGTCTTGCCCTCACTGAAGCTCAGGGAAACCAACATGAATTGCCAAGAGCTAGTTTAGTGCTATAGGTATGCAATCTAACTAGATACTGAAATTCCTTAAGAAATGAATCCATAAATGCCATAAAAAGGACCTCAAGTCAGGCTCCTTTACCTGGAACTAGTAAGTAAAAGACACAAGACAGTTGGAAATGCTTGATCCAAAGATGAGGAGAAAAAATAGAGAGGAGAGAAACAATAGTGGGTATTAACCTTTAAGGCTACTGCTTATGTGGAAAGGGCTGACTGTGTATCTGGTATGGTTAAAATTACTGTGTTTCCAATGTTCAACTATAATTACAGCACTTTCGCTGAAGAACCGATGTATTTGAATGATGGTGTCGGAAAAGACTTTGCAAAGTACCATGAACTCCCACAAGAGCAAACAAATTTGTCTTGATAAAAATACAGCTAGAATACTTATTAGAAACAAGGATGGCAAAATGTCACCTCTCAGACTTTGGACATGCTGTCAGGAGGGACCAGTCCTCAGAGAGGGTAAAGTGGAGGAGCAGGGAAAAAGAAGAAAATCACCCCCAAGCAGAGGGATTGACACAGTGGCAACAAAAATGGGCTCAAACGACAACAGCAGCAAGGAATGTGCAACACACTCAGTGTTTCAGTCTCTTCTGCATGGGGTCACACTGAGTCAGAACCAACTTGATGGCAACTCACAAAACATAATTAGAGAACAAAGCAGTGTAACGGAGAAATTGATTATTAGGTACTAGTTTCAGCAGTACATGGTGTATACAAACACATCCATACTACAGAGAAAGTATTTGTTAAAAAAAAAAAAAAAAGAAGAAGAAGAAGAACTTATAAATCCAGTTATGGGTAAAGCCATTCAAAACAACTTTATACCAGATAACAATTTTTTTTTTTTTTTTTTTCCCTAGAGCGTTTCGTGCTATGGTACTATGGCATCCAAATATCATTTATTGTTTTTAAGTGTTACTGACTCAGTTTCAACTTATAGCAACCCTGTATAGGGCCCATAATAAATATCAATAACAAAGTTTTGCTTGTTAGACTTTGCAAAATTGTTCTCTAAGCAAATGTACCTGTTATGTGTTGTTCGGTGCCATCGATTTGGTTCTAACCAATAGTGAACTTATGCACAACAGAATGAAACACCACCCAGTCCTGCACAACTTCACAATTGTGTGTACGTATGTGCCTAGTGCCTCTCCCACTGTGCTAATCCATCTCATTGGTGGTCTCCCTCTTTGTCACTGACCCTCCACTTTCCCAAGCATGGTGTCCTTCTCCAGAGATTAGTCCCTCTTGATGATACGCCAAAGCCTGAGAGACAAAGTTTCAACAGTCTGGTAAATCTCCCTCCATGTATAAGTTTATATATTTTAATGGTTTTCCTCCTCCAAAGATCCCAGCCTAAGACATGCCTTCTAATAATTTTGCTTTTTAATATTTTCTTGCCTAAGGTTAATTTTTGAAATATTAACTTTAGAACAAATTTGTCAAATGCCATTCAAAATGTTTACTGGCATTTTTATTAAATATGTAAATTAATTTAGGGAAACTTGGCAACTTTGTGATGTAAGTCATCCTATCCAGAAACAGGAGATTAAAAAAAAAAAAAAAAAAACTTCATTTGTCTGAGTCTTTCTGAGTCTTTCAAGAGAAATTCACTCATACATACAAAACCATGTGACCAAAGATGCCAACTTCACCCAGATATATGTCTAATCTAGGCCCCTTCCAGAGATGTAGAACCCTGTAGGAATTCATTCCTGAATCATCATGATTTCCTGAAAATTCTATCTAAAATTCTGTGTGTGTGTACTTTAAATAGCGCTTTTCTTTTACCTTGTTTCCTCTGAGAGGGATTTACAGCTTTCATCTACATTCTCACCCAGATACATACAAGCTTCTCAGAGTGTGAGAAACCCCACAATATCAATATCAATCCTATATGTTTACAAAGAAAGATTCACAAAAATATACAAACTAGGATATTATTCATACTTCCAAATCTGATGAACCAAGCAGCAACTAGTTTCCCTTCATCCAAAATTAGGATAAACAATAGATAGAAGGGATTTGAGAATAAGATATGCTCTCCAAAACTTGAAGGCATCTTTGGGACAAAAAACTAAAAAGTCAACTAAAGAAGCATCAAAGTCCGTGCGATCTAATTCAGTTAACAGTTCAATAGGATCAGCCTAAGAGTGTACGAGTACTATGTCTGCAGAGAGATGCCTTAAATTTAGGCTTGAAGGCTAGGCAAGATCTGGAAAGAGAAGTGAGGTGGAGATGTCAAACAAAGTGATAAATGTTATAAAATTGTGATTACATTATTTCGTACTCTCAACATTGCCTGACTTTAGAATTTTCATTTCTGAATAGTAACAATGAGTTGAAGATATGAAATGAAGCTGGAAAAGAAAAAGTTGTTGTTTTGTTTAAGAAAAACAAAACAAAAAACAGAGCAATTGTCTTCATTTAATGAAATTATTCCAGATGCAATGACAACCTGGGCTAGCAGCATCCCTATCCTGGGACCCTCTATTCTCAGGTGCTTCACTTGCCAAAACGTGTATCTCCATGTCTTCTATTCTCACCTTCTTTTAATTTTTCATTTTCCCTTTGCTAGCCTTCCCCTTATCTCCTCCTCCCCAGTAAGCCTGTGCCTTTCAGAGTAGTAGCAAAATTGTGTATCCCCATTAAAGATCTTATAGCTTTAATAAACAATTCCCTATATAGTGCAGAACAATTCCCTAGTGGCACTGTGAGTTAGGCATTGGGCGCTAATGTCAAGATGGGCAGTTCAAACCCACCATCCAGTCTTGAGAAGAAAAATGCGGTTGCCTACTCCTGTAAAAATAATAGTTTGTCATTGCTGTTGTGTGCCGTGGAGTTGGTTCCGACTCATAGTGATGATGTACAGGGTTTCCGAGTCTGTAAATCTTTACAGGAGCAGAAAGCCTCATCTTTCTCCCATGAAACAGCTGGTAGTTTCGAACTGCTGACCCTGAGGTTCACAGCCCGATTCATAACCACTATGCTACCAAGAGCTCCTATAGAGATACAGTATAGGAAGCCCTATATCAGATAGCTAGGAGTGAGAATTGCCTCAATGACAGTGGGTTTTGGCTTTGATGGATGGTGCAGAGTTAACACATTCAGCTGTTAACAGGAAGGTTTATGGTTAGAGTCTACCCAGAGACTCCTAGGAAAGGCCTGAGTATCTACTTCAAAATACATCTGCTGTTCTTGTTAAAGTGCCATCAAGTCAGGTCCAACTCAGAGCGACCACGTACAGGGTTTCTAAGGAGCGATTGGTGAGCTTCAGCCATCAACCTTGCACTTCAACTTTGTAATTCAGCACATTTACCCGCAGCACCACACCAGGACTCTCTCTATAGATGATAGATAGATAGATAGATAGATAGATAGATAGATAGATAGATAGATAGATAGATAGATAAAGATAGAGATATTGTTTTTGTTGTTAAGTACTGTCAAATCAATTCCGACACATAACGACCCTGTATAGGGTTTCCAAGGAGTAGCTGGTGAGCTTGAACTGCTGACCTTGCAGTTCAAACGGTTGTGTAGTCTGGTGCATTATACCACAGTGCCACACCAAGATACAGATAGATATCGATATATTTGTTGTTGTTGTTACGTGCCTCAAGTCAGTTTTGACTCATAGCAATCCTGTATAGGATTTCCAAGAAATGGCTGGTGAGGTAGAACTGCTGACCTTGCAGTCCAGGGCAATATAGATACATATTGTTGTTAATCCTCCTCAGGATTAGAGGAAGACTCATTAACAACCTGCAATATGCAGATGATACAACCTTGCTAGCTGAAAGTGAAGAGGACTCAAAACATTTACTGATGAAGATCAAAGAGCACAACCTTCTATATGGATTACATCTCAATGTCAAGAAAACAAAAATCTTCACCACTGGACCAATAAACAACATTCTTATCAATGGAGAAAAGATTGAAGTTGTCAAGGAGTGTATTCTTCTTGGATCAACTATCAGCACTCACGGAAGCAGCAGTCAAGAGATCAGATGACGTATTGCAGTAGGCAAATCTGCTCACAGGAATGTTTTAGTGTTGAAGAGCAAAGATGTCAGCTTGAGGACTAAGGTGGGCCTGACCCAAGCCATGGTATTTTCCGTAATTTCATATGCATGCAAAAGCTGGACAGTGAATAAGGAAGACCATAGAAGAATTGATGCCTTTGAATTATAGTGTTGGAGGAGAATACTGAAAGTGCCATGGGCTGCCAAAAGAACCAATAGATCTGTCTGGGAAGAAATGAAGCCAGAGTGCTCCTTAGAGGCCAAGATGACCAAACTTCATCTCCCATATTTTGGACATATTGTCAGGAGGGAACAGTTGCTGGAGAAGGATATAATGTTTGGTAAGATGGAGTGTCAGAGAAAAAGAGGAAGACCCCCAACTAGATTGACTGGCCAGGTGGCAACATTGATGGACTCAAGTGTGGCAACTGTAGTGAGGTTGGCCCAGGATCAGACATTGTTTCATTCTGCTATGCATAAGGTCGCTATGAGTAGGTGCCGACTCCATGGCACCTAACAACAACAACAAATTGTTGTTAAGTGCTGTCGATTCAGTTCCAACCCATAGCGACCCTATATAGGGTTTCTGAGGAGCAGCTTGAACCACAGACCTTGCAGTTCAAATGACTTTGCAGTCTGGTGCATTAACCCACAGCGCCCCACCAGGACTCCATATATAGATATATGGTAATTTCTTGTGTATCAGAGTAAAGCTGTGTTCCCTAGGACTCTCAACCTTTCAGGGCTGAAGTTGAAAGCCTTAGGGAACACAGTTTTATTTGATATGCACAACAGCCACTGATTTATCTCTAGGACTATTACTGATTTTCTAGACCAGTGATTCTTAGTTTTGCTTATGCATTAGAATCACCTGGCACTTACTTTTTTCTTTCCTGTTTCTTTTTGTTTTTTTATATTTGTTACCTGGACCTCATCTCAAGAGGTTCTGTTTACTTGTTCTCGCCAGTGAATCCAATATACAGCCGTGTACAAAATAGTGACACAGAGTTTCCACCACCAGCACACTCGTTCTATTCCATGACCTGTTAGTTAACTCAACAGGCCTTGAAAGCGCTCTCAGCTTCTCTTCCACCACTTGAACTTTCTATTACGTTCTTCCCTTTACTCTGTAATTACACTTGGCAATCATGGGATTTTATAACGGTAAGCATATAGAGATTGTTTAGTTCAACTTTTTCAATCTAAAGAGAAATAAAATAGCTCCCTGGTAGCACAGCGGCTAAGTGCTCAGCTGCAAATAGAAAGGTCAGTGGTTCAAACCCCCACTAGCTCTCTGTAGGGGAGAGATGTGGCAGTGTACTTCCATAAAGATTATAGTCTTGGAAACCCTATGAACGATTTTGACTGTAGGGTCATGATGAATCGGAATCAACTCTACGGGATTGGGTTTGGTTTGATAAAGAGAAGTCATCTAAAACCCAAAATGATAAAAAGACCTTATCTAAGATCACATATCTGGGCAACGAAGTGCCAGGAAGACATTATGTAATTGCCTTTTAAATATAGTTGTATGCCTTCATTTTCCAGCTAATCCTAGATGTACGTTCGGTTGTTAGCCCTCTTAGACCCCCAATCTGTGTCTTCTCATCAGTTCCCCCAGCTTGTATATTTCCCACTCTATAGTAGTAAGATTGCACACTATTCTCTGTTTACTGGGATTTTAGAATAAGAGGAAATGTCTTTCCCCTGATCTCCTACCACAAATTCCTCCTCATCATAAATTTTGTTCCTTCTAGCAACTACACCCAAACTCTGCCTTCCCCTGTAAAATAACAACACAAAGTCACTATTAGGTAAAATCTCAGCAGTCTGGAGGACTGTCTGAGAAATGATAAAGTATGAAATATCATGTTGCATGGAATAATTGCTTACATAGGAAAACTTTGTGTGAAATTTTTCTCCAGCTAGAAAACTCAAAGCAAAAATATACTATGAGCGCCATCTCCTGGAGAGGTTATACAAACACATGAGGATGCATCCTCCCTCACACTTCTCTTTTATCCTTTATGTTATTAATTCATTTATTAATCCTTTTTCAGTAATAGGTATAAGGTAGCTTTCAAAATATACAAACGATGGGAGAATGAAACCTAAATTGAAAAGTATGAGAATCAGAGAAATATACATTTGAAAGGCAAGTATAGGACAGTGAGAAAGGAAGCACTGAAAATCTATTCCCAGATAGCAGCACAGAAGGAGCTATAAATTCACTGAGACTGGAGGGGTTATGTGATAAGTTTATTTTGTGGTGCTAAATTTGAGTTGCCTGTAAAACACCAACGAGGAGCTGCCAAGTTATGTAGCTGCATATTATATACTAAAGCTCATGCGATGGCTCTGTGAGAGAAAAGAAGATTAGAAGCACTCAGCATATGATCTCTGGAGTCCTGGCCTGGATGAGATTGCCCAGACACTGTAGAGAGAGAAAAAAACAGGGGCCACCCCGCACAGAATCCTGGTATTTAAGGGATCTCAGTAAAAAGCAAACAGTATAATGATGTGGTCCTTGAAGCCAACTGGCCCAGTCTAAATCCCAGATCCCCTCATCAACATTTAAATTATTCTAGAAGATTATTTTAAATCTAGTATTTTATATAACTCCATTCTTTCATAAGTGGCTGTGTTTTGTTTTTAAATGTGTTCTAATCAATTATTCCTAAAGAGCTCTGGTAGCGTAGTGGTTACAAGTCAGTCTGCTAATGTCATGGTAAGAGTTCGAAGATACCAGCTGTCCTGTGGAAGAAAGATAAGGCTTTCTGGTCCTGTAAAGATTTGTTGTTGTTGTTGTTAAGTGCCGTCGAGTAGGTTCCGACCCATAGCGACCCTGTACAGGGTTTCCGAGGGTGTAAATCTTTATGGGAGTAGAAAGCCTGAACTTTCTCCCGCGGAGCAGCTGGTAGCTTCAAACCACTGACCTTAAGGTTCACAGCCCGATTCGTAACCAGTACGCTACCAGAGCTCACCTTGGAAACCCTATACAGGGTCGTTATAAGTCAGAATTGACTCCCCAGCACATAACCACCACCAATCAATTATTCCTACAATGTCGGGAACTGCCTTTCCTGGCATGCTAAAGCCTGCTCTCTGGCTGAAGAGGAATCTAGATTAGAAGCTATTAAAAAGAATTGTGCCTTATTATTTGTTTTTACTTTTAAAGACAGATGTCAGCTGGACTAACTGGCTCCACTGCTCTCCCTTGCCTTCCAGCCTGTAAAATCCAGGTCAGAGAAGGGGCAGAGGACTCGGCAGTTCAGCCCTCCATTCTGTACAGCCATCCTCAGTCACTTCCTCCATGCGTAGCTGTAATAAAACATCCAGTCTTGACGAAGAACTTGCAAAAGTGTTTTCTAGCTACATCTTGTTTATTTAAAATTATTCATAATGTATTTTCTTTTTGCACTTTTTGAACATCTTTTGTGGTTTATAAATGTTACTTGTTTTAGCAAAAGTCCCAGTTCAGATTTTTTCCATTTTGAACCAGATGAACTTTGTCAGTGAAATGGTCTCATTGTCTCATTGAATTTCAACTCACTTGCAAGTTCTTTTTTCTTAATTCCACACAGACAAGAGAACTGAACTCGTAAGAACTCTGCCCTGTTCTCATTCATACTCCCTTGGTAAAGCTCAATTTCAGCTGAAAACTTCAAACATCCTTTATGCTCAGTAATGTCAGCAAATGAAATATCTATTTTAGGGCCTAGGTAGTTGGCTAAATAGTTCTATAACTCTTTATGGCCAATGCCTTTCGCATTTCCTTTCCTAATGCTCTGCAATCATTTCCAAACAGGTTTACATGGTAGGTTATAAACTTCCTTCATCTACTGAAATTTTCTATGCCTTTGAATATTTTTATCTGTTAGAAAACCATGGCATCTCTTTCCATCTGCACCAGCAGTATGGCCAGCTGCTAGAGTTTCTCCCAAACTGGGAAACGGTAGCATCTTCCATATGCTCTCTTCACGTAGAGCTCTATATCTATTTCAGATCTCTTTTGACACAATTTCATACTTAAATGATGCAATTCTCAGATGATTTTGGATATATGCAGTTTTCATTGTCTTATTCAATTCAAAGGTAATTTTTAATGTGGAATCATAACATGTGAACATTCAGGTGATTGTGTATGAATTACTAATATGAACAATATTTAGTAAAACCAAATGGAAAAAAACAAGCAATTTTATGATCATAAGAGAGATGAAAGTATTTGTACTTGAATTCTCTGGTGGAAAAACTTATCAGTAGTAACTGTGACTTAGCAGGCTTATATATATTTGTGAGAATACTGACTTTACATTAATAATTTTCTGGCTCTAAATTTTTTAATGATCAGACATCAAGATGTGGTGATGTGGGTTAATGTGCCAGACTGTAAACTCACTAGAACTGCAAGATCTATGGTTCAAGCTCACCAGCTGCTCCTTGGAAACCCTAAACAGGGTTGCTATGGGTTGGAACCAACCCTGTTGGCACTTAACAACAACAACAACAACTTGGAAGCATTAGTTAATCTGGAAATACAAAATCAGATGCTGAAAGTAAAGTCCATCAATCTTCAGATGCATGTTATGTGCCAACGAGTCGGTACTGACTCACAACGACCTTATGCACAACAGAATGAAACACTGCCCAATCCTGGGCCAACCTCACTACTGTTGCCATGCTTGAGTCCATCAATGCTGCAACCTAGCCAATCCATCTCGTTGGGAGGGTCTTACTCTTTTTCTCTGACCCTCCACCTTACCAAACATGATATCCTCCTCCAGTGACTGGTCCCTCCTCACAATATGTCCGAAGTATGAAAGACAAAGTTTGGCCATCCTGGCCTCCAAGGAGCACTCTGGCTGCACTTCTTCCAACACGGATCTATTGGTTCTTTTGGCAGCCCATGGCACTTTCAATATTCTCCTCCAACACCATAACTCAAAAGCATCAATTCTTCTACAGTCTTCCTTATTTACTGTCCAGATTTCGCATGCATATTGAAAATACCATGGCCTGGGTCAGGCACACCTTAGTCCGTCCTCAAGCTGACATCTTTGCTCTTCAACATTTTAAAAGGTATTTTGCAACAGATTTGCCTAATGCAGTATGTTGTTTGATTTCTTGACTGCTGCTTCCATAAGTGTTGATAGTTGATCCAAGAAGAATGAAATCCTTGACAACTTCAATCTTTTCTCCATTGATAAGAATGTTGTTTATTGGGCCAGTGGTGAGGATTTTTGGTTTTTTTTGTATTGAGATGTAATCCATACTGAAGGTTATGTTCTTTGATCTTCATCAGTAAATGTTTAAAGTCCTCTTCACTTCAGCAAGCAAGGTTGTATCATCTGCATATCGCAGGTTGTTAATGAGTCTTGCTCCAATCCTGATGCAACGTTTTTCTTCATAGAACCCAGCTTCTCAGATTATTTGCTCATCATCCAGGTTGAATAAGTATGGTGAAGGAACACACCCCTGTCGCACACCTTTCTTAATTTTAAAACATTCAGTGTTCCCATGTTCTGTTCAAACAACTGCCTCTTGGTCCATGTACGCATTTCTCATGAGCACAATTAAGTGTTCCAGAATAGTCATACTTCGCAATGTTGTCCATAGCTTGTCATGATCCACACAATTGAAAGCCTTTGCATACTCAATAAAGCATAGTAAACATCTTTCTGATATTCTCTGCTTTCAGCCAAGAACCACTGGACATCAGCAATGATATTTCTCATTCCACGGCCTATTCTGAATCCGGCTTCAACCTCTGGAAATTCTGTCAATGTATGCTTGCAGCCGTTTCTGTATTACCTTTAGTAAAACTTTACTCACATGGAATATCAAAGAGATTGTCCAATGATTTCCACACTCCATTGGGTCACCTGTCTTTGGAATGGGCACAAATATGGATCTCTTCCAATCAGTCGGCTAGATAGTTTTCTTCCAAATTTTTTGGCAGAGATAAGTGAGTGCCTCCTGTGCCGCCTCACTTTCTTGAAAGATTTCAATTTTTATTCCATCAATTCCTGGTGCCTTGTTCTTTGCCAATTCCTTCATTGCACCTTGGACTTACTCCCTCAGTATCATTGGCTACCTTTTGAAATGGTTGAACATTAACCATTTCCTTTTGGTACAGTGACTCTGTGTATTACTTCCATCTTCTTTTGATGCTTTCTGCATCATTCAATAATTTGCCCAGAGAATCTTTCAATAACAAAAGTTGAGGCTTGAATTTTTCTTCAGTTCTCCCACCCTGAGAAATGCTGAATGTTTGGTTTTCTGATTCCAGATCTTTGCACATTTTGTTGTAATATTTGGCTTTGTCTTCTCAAGCTGTTCTTTGAAATTTTCTGTTCAGCTCTTGGACCTACTCATTTCTTCCTTTTGCTTTAGCATCTCTACGCTGGAGAGCAAGTTTCAGCGTGTCTTCTGACATCCATTTTGACCTTTTCCGTCTTTCTTGTCTTCTCAATGACTTTTTGCTTTCTTCATATATGATGTTCTTGATGTCATCCCATAACTCTTCTGGTGTTCAGTCTTTAGTGTTTAATGTATCAAATCTGTTCTTCAGATGATCTCTATATTCAGGTGGGATATATTCAAAGTCATATTTTGGCTTTCGTGGACTTGTTTTCCTGTTCTTCAACTTCAGTTTGAATTTGCATATGAGTAATTGATGGTCTGTTCCACAGTCTGCCCCTGGCCTTATTTTCACTGATGATATGGAGCTTTTCCATTGTCTCTTTCCACAGATGTAGTCAATTTGATTTCTATGTATTCTGTCTGGTGAGGTCCATGTGTATATTCATCTTTTATGCTGTCTAAAGAACGTATTTGAAATGAACAAATCATTGATTTTGCAGAATTCTAGCATGCGATCTCCAAAATCATTTCTATCACCAAGGCCATATTTTCCAATTACTGATCCTTCCTCTTTGCTCCCAACCTTTGCATTCCAATCAGCAGTAATGATCAATACATCTTGATTGCATGTTTGATCAATTTCAGATTGAAGAAGTTGGTAGAATTCTTCTATTTCATCCTCACTGGCTTTAGTAGTTGGTACGTAAATTTGAATAATAGTAGTATTAACCGGGCTTCCCCTGTAGGCGCATGGATATTATCATATCACAGACAGCGTTGTACCTCATGACTGATCTAGATATGTTACTTTTGACGATGAATGCAACTCCATTCCTCTTCAATTTGTCATTCCTGGCATAGTAAACCATGTGGTTATCAGATTAAAAATGGCCAATACCAGTCCATTTCAGCTCACTAATGCCTAAGATATAGATGTTTATGCATTCCATTTCATTTTTGACAGCTTCCAATTTTCCCAGATTCATACTGCATCATTTCATGTTCCGATTTTCAACGGGTGTTTACAGCTGTTTCTCTTCATTTTGCGTTGTGCCCCATCAGCAAATGAAGGTCCCACGGGCTTTTCTCCCACGGGCTTTACTCCATTCGTGTCTTTACAG
>NW_006408550.1:21316456-21318073 GCF_000296735.1 Chrysochloris asiatica | reverse complement strand
CTCCTCCTTTCCCCACACTCCTGAATTGTATCCTTAAGTAAATGATGCTCTTTTAATTGCAAATGGTTGACCATCCCATGGTGTGTGTGCCACTGGCCACATGATATTCCTACCTAATATTTGGTTGAAAATTGAGCCCCAAGGTGAGTTCTGAAGGGTGACCAAGGGCCATAGTGTCAGGATTCCACCCACCTCTATCTCACCAGTAAGCCTGATCTTTTCCATGATTTTAAGTTTTATTCTGCATTTTCTCCTACTCTATTCAGGGCCTTCTAATGGGATCTCTGTCAGAGCAATTGGGCACCATCTTCTTCTGGTCTCAGGCTCATGGAGACTGATGTTCACATGGTCTAATTAGTCCATTGGACTAATTGTTTCTAAATGTCTTTGGTTTTCATCACTCTTCTTTCCTCCAGTCAAGGAGAGACCAATAGTAGCACCTTAGGTGGCCATTCATGAGCATTTAAGATCCCAGTCACTAGTCACCAAAGTATGATGTAGAATGTTATCTTTGTGGACTATACTATGGACAGGACTTTCTTATGAGGCACTCCTTCTGATGTTGGACTCAAAACTCCAGCTTTATTTAATATCCCAGCCATTAGCTGTTGGTATAACTCAAGGACTCCTCCTTCAAACATAAGAGTCATTTGTCTGATCTCCTACGTATCCAAAGTGGCAGATCACTAAGCTGATCCATTCACTAATCAGGCCAGTGTGCTAAGGACAAGACCTAAACAAAATTCCCTACAAACACGTGTGGCCTTCCTAGAGAACTCAAGCCTGTCATCATTAGCCATGATGATATGCTACTGGCACAAAGGTAAATTTATTAAAATTAAAATATTTAGAGTTGTTTTGTTTTTTTCATTTAGTCTGAAAATAGCTGAATTAGTTCTCATAGTCAAAATGTATATATTTCTAACTTAGATTATATTACCTGCTTCATTATATGTTGTTAAGTGATATCAAGTCAGTTCTGACTCATAATGACCTTGTATAGGGTTTCCAAGGAGTGACTGGTGGGTTTGATGTGCCAACTTTGTGGTAAACAGTTCAGTGTTCTTCTTACAGCACCAAAAAACTTTTTTTTAAATGACATTAATTTTAATGAAAAAAAAATAGTGTCTAGACATATTTGAAGGAGCTCTGGTAGTGTAGTGGTTATGAATCAGGCTACAAACCGCAAGGTCAGCAGTTTGAAACTACCAGCTATTCTGCAGGAAAAAGATGAGACTTTCTGCTCCCATAAAGATTGACAGCCTCAGAAATCCTGTACAGGATCGCTATGAGTCAGAACCGACTCCACTGCTCATAATCAACCAACCAAAAGACATATTTGAGAAGATGAATAAAACTTTCTAATCTCTCTCTCTCTCTTTTTTTTTTTTTTACTTAAATCACTAGCCTTATATTGAAATCATTTGTCTTGCAGAAATCTATCATTCGTTCTCCAGCATCATTTCTATCACCAAGTCCAAATTTTCCAACTACTGGTCCTTCCTCCTTGCTCCCAACCTTTGCATTCCAATCACCTGTAATGAGCAATACATCTTGATTGCATGTTTGATCTATTTCAGATTGAAGAAGTTGGTAGAATTCTTCTATTTCATCTTC
>NW_006408550.1:21268971-21315546 GCF_000296735.1 Chrysochloris asiatica | reverse complement strand
AACATATTGAAATCAGGAAAGCCTAGAGATACAAGTATCATTAGTCTAGGAATTTCACACCAGATACTTGTAGGGGCCAGCCCTTCATCAGCTGAGTGGCAGACATTTGTTCTGTGAGGAATATACAGTCTTCCTAAAACCCACTTCATCATGCATAGCGACTGCCTTGCTGGACATTTCATGTTCTGTAAACAGGAGCTTTGGTGGGGTAGTGCTGTGGATTAGTCATTGGGCTGCTAGCTGCAAAGTCAACTGTTCAAATACATCAACCACTCTATAGAAGAAAGATGAGGTCTTCTCCTGTAAATATTTACAAGCTCAGTAACCTTATATCTGATCTCTGTCCATTGGAATTGACTCAGAAACAGTGGATTTAGGGTTTAAAACAGCAGCAGAGACAAAACTGGGCCTTCAGGAAAAGGTTGTGAGACTGTATTCATAGACAGCCCAAAGAGGCTTCCATTTTAACACTAAAAAGACATATCAGATCCTTTATCTTACTTACTTTCCCAACAATGCTTGAATGTAACAGTTGCATTCACATTGGCTCAGAGCGACTTCATGTTTGTCACAGTAGTACTCTGCTCCATAGGTTTTCAATGACTTATTTGCAGGAAGTAAGGTTACTATACTTTTCTTCCAAAGGACATCCGGGTGGTCTCAAACCTCCAACCTTTCATTAGCATCTGAGTGTATTAACTATTTGAGTAGTCTTACTACTGAAGGACTCCTGTTGTTGATATTAAGTGCCTTCAAGTTGATTCACACTCATAGCGACCCTGTATAGATAGGGCTTCTGAGGCTTTAAATCTCATCTTTCTTTCATGAAGCTGCTGGTGAGCTTGAACTGCTGACCTTGTGGTTCACTGTCCAATGCTTATCATATGAAGCCACCATGCTCTCCCAGGGATTCCTAGTGAACCTAAATTAGAACAAAATGTATTCAGTCCCCACTCCCCCACAAAAAAAGCATCAAAGTCATCTAATAATGGAGAACCAAAGGAAGGAACAAACATCAGCAGATGTATCAGGTTTCCTTTGGCACATGTACAAATAGTCGCTGTCCCAGCCAGGAGACCATATGCCTAGAATGTGGCAGAGCCATTCTCTGGGCATGAATCCAGGTCTCCAGCCTACTGATCTCTAATTTGGATTAATAATTCATTGTATTATCTGAAAAGGGTGTAGAGTATACCTAGTCAGCTGAACCATAGAGAATAACTCATCCCAAATCAAACACACACCACTTTCCATATTATCATGTAAAACTAGTCCCTGCTTTAATCGAGCAATACTTATTCATTCACTGAGAGTGTACCTCAGTCATAGGTACCATAAGGTAGGAAGGGAGAGAATAGAAAGACAAGGAGAAGGTAAGAAATCAGTATGTATTAAATGTCTGCCACATGCCAAGCAGCATGCTGGAAACACACAGTCCTCACGACAATTTTGCAAGACAGGTAATTGTATCCTGTCAAAGAAGAAAATCTTGTACTCTGTTCAGAGTGATTTTTTAAAAAGGGAGTTTTATTAAGGACTAATACAGATCAAGCTGGGCAGTGGTAAGTAAAATTACAAAGCATTCCATTGTCCAAGCACAGAGCCTGGTCTATATATGAGGGAACTTCAAAACACTCATGAAAAAATTCCATTAATTTTTAACACAATTTTCCATAAACTTTCTGAATCCCCTCTTCATACACAGAGAACAGAAGAAAGGTAGGAGTTGGGGGAGGGGTAAATGATTGATTACAGGTAAGATCAGTTTCAATTTGAAGTCCTTTCTAATGGAAAGGTTGGCCTTGTGGCTAGGGAGGAGTTACCACCGAGGTGAGAGTGGCACCACCTCTTTCTGTTGTACATTGTTATTTTTTTTTAGAGTTTTTTTTGTGTTTTTTTTTTAAGGTTTTTATTGTGGATTGAGTGAAAGTTTATAGGGCACATCATCAGTTTCACATTCAACAATTCATATAACTTGTTTCATTAAAATGATTATAATACCCTCCATATACCATGAGTTAAAAGTATTTCTCTCTATCCACTTTAGCTTTTTAAAAAACACACGAAGAAAAAAAACCCACTCAGGCATATGTAATCATTTACGACTCCAAAGGGCACATTCTGCAAGTCTGTTCCTGGCCACCAGTTCTTAGTCCTTCTCTTCTTAATTGATGAATCTAGAGTCCTCAGCCACTCCCACTCTCCATGCCGCCATCTCTGCCTCCATCTCTGGCGCTGCTGCTTCTCTGGATAAGGTCCCGCATTCTGCTTGTGCGTTCCTCTCTTGATGGTCCTAGGGTCCTCTGTTTCTGGACTGTAAGATTAACCACTCCCCTTTTTTTGTTACAAAACTTCTATCTTTACAAGTGTGACAGTCGCGATTAGTCATGATAACAGTTATTCACTATTGAATCTTACGAATCTTATCCCCATCTCTTTTCACCAGACTCATCTAGACAAGATGATAGCTATTCAGTGGGGACTCTTTCTTTCCCCCCATATTCTTAAACTAAACTCCCTCTTGAAACGTTGTAAGCCAGGCACTTCATGCCTTTATTGCTCCGTCTTTTTAGATAGCCAATGTCTAAGTTGCCCATCCCTATCTACCCTGTGCGCAGAGCGGATAGCATTGATACTTGATTTGAAGACTCTTTCCCTCTCTGTTGGTATTTAGAGTAACTTCTGCTCTGAGTATAGGTCAGGTTCATCATGAAGATGTATCTTCTGTCACTGTAGCTGTTCCAGTTTGTTTGCCCTTTCTAGTGGGAATGTCTCACCTCACAAGGTTGTAGATGGGACTCAGGATTCCATCTAAGGTCCTATACTCTGTAAAGGCTTTGCATGAGGCCTATTTCACTGGGCAAGTTGCAGAACCCCTTTTAGGCATTCCAATCAGTTATAGGCTGAAGGCAGGCTTGCAAGTTTTCGCTAATCATGTTTCCCAACATTCTTTTCTATCCCACTCAAGTGTCTATTTTACAATATTAGGCAAGGGAAACTAATATTCATAAGGCAGTCAAGGATTTTATTTGCACATTGTTATTTTTGTTAAGTGCAGTTGAGTCAGTTCCTACCCATAGTGACCTTGTATAGAGTTTCCCAGGAGTGTCTGGTGATCTTAACCACCAACCTTGTGGTGTAAACCAGCTTTGCATTCCACCACATTAACCCACAGCTTCACACCAGGACTCCATCATGATAGTAGTCAATATCACATGATTGTAATCGTGAATACATGTTTTTTTCTGGGAACAAACTATTTACATCTTGACATATTTTTCTAAATGGTTTACAGCCTGACATTTTGTTTCATGGGAAAGGGTGTCAGCACCATCATTCTGCTATCTGACATGTTATTATTAAGTGCCGTCAAGTTGGTCTAACTAACAGCAACCCTGTATAGGGTTTCCAAGGAGTGACTGGTGAGCTTGAACTGCTGACCTTGCACTTCAAACTGACTTTTCAGTCTAGCACATTAACCCACAGTGTCACACCAGGATTCCACACATTCTAATATCTGACATGAGTACCTACAATTTGAAACTTTTCTGTTTACATTTCTCCCTTTTGATCAAGCCTCTGTTGGTGTTGATTACCCACAATGGAGTAACCTTTCTTTTGCAATTACTTCGTTTCTTGAAGAGTTTAATTAATAAAGATTATTTTCTTCACCTTGCCAAGCAAAGAGGCCTCATCATCGGGGTAAATTTTATGGGAAATATCTTAACAGACAAAGCCACATTAAAGAAACATTTCTCTAGTCAAGAAAGAATCATAGGAGTTAAGATGAAGCAAAAAGGATGTGATTAAACAACATGATCATTGATGAAAGCCCATGGAACCAGCATGATTGTATGTGAAGTGTGGCTTGAACGACAGCATTTCTTAAATAAAATCCACTGAACTAAAGCAAAACAATATTTTATAATTACAATAGAAATGAAAACTAGGCAAGATTTCTAAATAAAGTAGCAAGTACCATCTTCCCCAAGATGAAAATCAATTACTTGTCATTTCAGTTAAGCAAAACACAGTAGATTGTTAAGGTGAGATATTATATGCTATGTAAGATTAGCACAGAGTGTAATATTAGCACTATTATCAGGAATGTAGATGAAATAATCAGATTCTGTTCTGGTAAAGATATTCCATTGGGCTGCAGTGGGAATGTCAAGGACTATCCTATTTTCTTCAGCATTGCTATTTCAATATTTATCTATTGAGGCCCATGGGCACTGTCATTTATGGCAATTTGTACATATTTCTGCATGTGCCATAATATCTTCAAATTCTATCTAAAGTGCAAATACTTCTGCTTAAAGATCAAATCAATGAAACACTGACTATGAAGTTCTCAATGTGGGTACATGTGTTGATGTGTTGTGATGCATATGTTTGAGCTCACAGATGTCACTATTGTGTCAGTCTATTTCATTGGAGGTGTTTCCTGATAACACATGTGAAGTATGAGAGATGAAGTTTCACCATCCTGGCTTCTGAGGAGCATTCTGGCGGAACTTCTTCCAACACAGATTTGTTTGTTCTTCTGTTAGTCCATGGTACTTTCAATATTCTTCTCTAACATCATGCATTTGAATTATGTTATCAGGAGGGACAAGTCCCTCAAGAAGGACATCATGCCTGGTAACATGGAGGGTTGGTGAAAAAGAGGAAAACTTCCAGTGAGATGGGCTGACACAGTTACAACAGCTATAGGCTCAAACATAACAATTGTGAGAATGTTCAGTGTTGTGTTTTGTTGTGCCATAAGGTCCTTATGAGTCTGAAGGCATATAACAAGGAAATCTAGGGATAACAATAGGGTTCATTGTATGCAAATCTTGAGTAAACCTCCAGTTATTATTATCATTACTTTACATTGGAAGAACAGGGATAATACAAAGACTGATATTGTTGTTGTTGTTAAATGCCATCGAGTCAATTCTAACTCACAGCTACCCTGTATAGGACTTCCAAGGATCAGCTGGTGTGTTTGAATGGTCAACCTTGTGGTTCACAGTCCAATGCTTATCCTACAGTGCCACACCAGGAGTCCTGACTCACAGTGACGCTATATAAGACTTCCAAGGCTGTATATCTTTACAGGAGTTGAAAGTCTCATCTTTCTCCCATGGAGCTACTGGCAGATTCAAACTACTGACCATGTGCTTAGAAGCCCAGCTCATAATTAAACTTTTAGAATAGAAATTTTGCATTATAAGAGCTATTACTTTTGTTTTTCATTTGAGTGGATGCTAGGGAACTTTGAGCAGAGGTTTAATTAAAACTATTCAAATTTTAATTGGTTAACATGACAAAACTTGACCTACATTTGTGGATGTGGTAGCCCATAATGTTTAAGGACCTAAGAAAAAGATGTCAGAAAGGAGAGAATTAGCCTGAGGTAAATTTTAAAGAGGCATGACATATTCTTCTTTCTAAATATTGTCTAATTCAGAATCTGTCTCTCTTGGTTTAGGGGTATCAGCGAGATTCTATAATATTTCCCCCTTTTCATTAAATCCTTAATGGCAATTCTATTTGGCTAAAACATCCCTTCCAATCGACTGACAAATGTATTAGAACTAAGGTGTCGATCTTCAATAGAGCTAAGAGATGTTGGAGCAAGTAGGGAATAAACTGACATTTGTTCCTGATTGGTGACCCCACTACTTTTGGAGCACAGGCTTTTGTGAAAGGTGGCTTAATAGCAGACAAACAGTGGCTTTGTTGTCAATTAAAAATGTGCAAGTTTCTCCATTAAGAAACATAATTGGTTCTCCTTGCAGACTAAGAGTCGCTATAGGAAAGACCTTGCTTTGTCCCTGAAGCCTTTCATTCTGAATCAGATTATGGATTTTATATTTTTAGCTTATAGTATTTGTTTTTCCAATGCACAGGTGTTTGGGGGGTTTTATTTTTGTTATTGTTGTTGTTTTTTACTAACAGTAGCAAACATCCACCTTTGTGTCATTGGAAACATTAGCTTTTTTTTTTTTGGCTGGGAGATTATAATTGTTGCAACTGAGGGGATGTCAACTTATTACCCTTTGGAGCCATTTGACTTCAAAAGTCTGAGAAAGTTTGTGATCTAAGTTGGTTAATTGGACAATAGGCATTATCTCCCAGTCTAATCAAATCTGCTTTATAAAAACTCAGCTTCCATACTTAAGACTAGATGTGGAAACAGCATTGAAAGATTCCGAAGGACCACGCACACTTAAAGTAAGACTCAATGGCCTGGAAAACATTTGAAGCAGACAAGTCTGCTCATCATAAATACTTTCATCATCATTTTGTTTGCAAGAGTAAACTTTATTCTAAAGCCTTTGGGATGGCCTCTAGCAAGTTTTTACTCATGGTCCAAAATTCTTTCAACAGCTTGGTGATCATTTTATCAATATTTAAAGCTCAACCATCCTTGGGGTCTTTACATATGTGAGAAGTAATTCTTAGGATTGTGAGGAGTAATTCTTAGGACGGTCTATCTTCATGAATAAGGGCATCTAGGAAGTACATAATTGAAATTGTTGGCTGTTGTAACAACAGAAGCTTGCACATCTGAGCTATGTGAGCAGGATGAATTGGGGGAGGGGGAAAGGAGCATGTTCAGTAACTAGGGACTTTAAGTAAGAATGCTACCATCAAGGAAAAGTAGCTACAGTCCAGGAAGATTGTTAACCCCATAGTACTCAGTTGATGAGGAACTGCAAAACTGCCATGCAGTGCATCTGCCATGTCTTCTGGGTTTGACTCCCAGTTTTGCAAAATCAAATAAAAAAGTCTCACTCTTGTTAAAATGAGTACAGATTAGATGTCTTGAGCATTTGTCAGTAAGCACTCATGATAACTCATCAGTGATGTCACACAGGATGAGGCGGTCCTCCCCAGTTCTTCTTCTGGACACCCATCTGGGTAAGGTCCTAGTCAGGGGTTTGTACTGATCTGCCAGTAGCCGAGAGGAGCCAAGGCAGTTATCTGGGGTGTCAACAACATTTCTCACACATGCAGCCGTAATTGGGCTTCCCCTTGGCCAGTAACCATGTGAACATGTTGTTGTAAGTCAGGAAGCCCAGGCTAATAAGCTTCAATGAGCATTTTAAATGCTTCAGAAAATGTGTGGAGAGCCTCATGAAGTTCAGGAAAAACTTTCCCAACACTCCATAATTCAGAAAATGTGTCTGGGGCAAAAGTGACACAAGAAGAATCTTCAGAATCACTGATGGGGCAAATTGTTACAGAGCGTGTCAGCGAGGTTGGATTTCCTATTTAGTTTGTTTTTAGGGGGAAAGGGAAGTTCAGATAAAATATTATCATAGGAATTGAACGTCAAAGAAGGAACTAGATGGGCAGCAGTCAGCAGGGAAGCAAAAGAAAAGGAAACTGAAATCTAACAAAACAATTCTTTATTCTTCTTCATTTAGAAACAGGACCCTGCAAGGAAGGAATGTTACTCTCATGGTGTCTTTTAAAAATCTTAATGTTGTTGTTTTTAAGCACTGTTAAGTTGGTTCTGACTCATAGCGACCCTGTTTCTGAGTCATTAGGGCTTCAGAGGATCAGCTGGTGAGCTTGAACCACAGATCTTGTGTTTTGCACTGACCTTAAAAATCCAATGCATTAACCCACAGGGTCACACCAAGACTCCAAAAGCCTTAATATACCAATCGAAATTGGCATCCTACTGGGACTGTTTAATGTAGGAGTCTGGGTTCTCTAATTTATTATGCAGCAAAGATCCTCAGATAAAAAGAACCACAAATTGGCCACACTAATTTTGCAAACTGTTTTCATTGAGGTTATGCCAGACAGACCATAATGGTTGTTCATGTAATGACCAGGAGTTCCAGAATGTGGTTCCAAATCTCATTTAGACGTGGCATTTCCAATTTTATGATGATAATAACAGCAAAACACACTTTTAACTGTAAGAACAAAAGCAAATCCAAAATAAAATTCAAAGAGCTATCAACACAAGGAAGTGGAGCTCAAATTCAAGAGGTTTTGGTTTTAAACGATTCCCAAGAATTCATGGCAGCAGAAAGCCCAGAGCAAACCATCAGCTACTATGTCTGTATCTGCATGCCCAGGAGACTAGCAATGATAATGCATCTTTGGAGTCTTGCTTCTGATACCAGAAACCTTCAAGGAGGAAATGGTGTACTGTGTTAGGAGTGAAAAAAAAAGGTGTTTTGTTGAGAAATAATACAGTTTGAGCTGTACAGCACTAAGTAAAAATATAAATCAAGCCATGTTCAAGCTAGAGAAGGTTTATAACATAGAAAACAAAATAAAGGTAGAGGACTAATGATTGATTGTAAATAAGAACAACTTCAGCTTGAAGTCCTTTGAAATGTAAAAGTCAGCCATTGGCTAGGAAGGGGTAAGTTACTACCTTGGTGACTTGCACTAGTTGGTATGGTTATTCATGATTGTTGTTATGCATGACTATAGTCATTAATAAGGAGTCCTGGTGTGGCACTGTGGGTTAATGCTCCAGACTGCAAAGCCATTTGGACTGCAATGTTGGCAGTTCAAGCTCACCAGCTGCTCCTCAGAAACCCTATACAGGGTCGCTATGGGTCAGAATTAACTCAGCGGCACTTTAACAACAATATAGTCATTAACACATTTTTTTTCTAGGAACAAGTTGCTTGTATCCTGACACATTCTTCCCAAATGGTTTATAGCTTGACATTTTGTTTCCTGGAAATACATGTTGATCTCATCATTCTTATATCTGACATGAGTGTTTCCTTTTTGAAACTTTTCCATTTATAATTCCCATTGTAGAGATAAGGAGATTAAGTTGTTTTTACAAAGTAAGTTGTTTTCCAAGTTCATGAATGTAGTTGGAAAGCTTCAAAGTCTTTGTGGAAATAGCCGGTTGAATGGCCAGACAGATACCTGGAAAAATAAAAATAAAAAACAACAACTAGAGAATAGCTCTCAGACAACATATAAGCAGACATTTGATAGTACAATACAAACTTAACACAAAGTATTCAGGGAATTTCAAATAATGTTAATCAGATAGTGCTAGTAAAACACTTCATGGAAATGCGGTTTGGAATGGCTCCAAAGCTTCTCAACATTTAAACTAATGAACAGTTCTATCTTCAAAAACTAACCTAATTTCTGAAACAAAGAAACAAGAGGAGTGTGAAACTTAAAAGTCCATGAGTTTTAACAGGAAGGATTCCAGGCTGACCAGAAAAAATGGTTAAAGATAGCCTCTCTCTCCTTAGTGAGGAGGGAAACTGAGAAGACAGCTTCTTCCTCTTTGAGAATTAAATCTGGGTAGCTGGCAGACACATCACATCTGCAACATGAAACATCTTTTCCCTCTTTATAATGCAAGTACTTAAAATTTTCCACACAGATACATGAACATTGACACTTAGGAAGGTCACCAGTACTGAGAGGAATTTTACTTCTAGCAAATCTTTCTGGACTATTTAATATCTATAATCTTTAAAATTAAATAGTCCCAGTAGGAAGCCTATCTTGAGTGGTATATTAAGACTCTTGGTGTGGCACTATAGGACCAGCACTGGACTGAGAACCACCAGGTCAGCAGTTCAAACCCACCAGCTGCTCCTTGGAAACCTTGTACAGAGTTGTTATGAGTCAGAACCAACTGGACAGCACTTAACAACAACACCAATCTTTAGTACAGAGATAGTATTAAAATTCTAGAATTACTGATGTACTTAAAAAAAAAAAAAACTGGCTACCTTGAAATCCCTAAATAGATTCATCTCTACCCTCAACTCTTTTTGTCACACATTTCTCTTTTGAATTTTCAGTGAAGAATCTTCCACCAAGATGGCAGTTTGCGTCTTACCATTGACTATCAGAGCCCTGCTGAGAGTGATTAAGAAAGAGAATGCCTGACATTCATTCGAGTCCCCAATCTTTACATCTTTAAAGTGAGGGAGACAGAGCGGATGTTATAGAGCATTTTTTCCAGATATAACATTCTGTGGTTCTATTGATCAAAGAAAAATGTTATTTGTTATTGTAGGGCTAGAAAATATCTTTTGGATTTAGCAAATAGGTAACTTTGTTGAGAGCAATTTCTGTGAAGGAATTTGGGACATGGAATTAGTATTAGTGGGTTGAGTGTGGCCAAGTTGAGCTGATATGAGCTGTGTATCAAATGGAACATTTTGATTTAGTCAAGTCAAGTTAATTGGGTTTATTGGGGGTGAGAAACTGTTTGCAAATAAAATGCATCTCTAAAGGAGCTTATTCAAGCAATGCAAGATAGTTTTTAAAGGTAATTCGAGGATTTTTCAGCAGGGAAGTTAAAATTATTGGTGCTTATGAATGTCCTTCCTTGAAGTGTTGTTGTTGCCTCAGAGTTGCTTCTGACTCATAGCGACCTTGTATAGGGTTTCCAAGGAGGATTTCGTGAGTTTGAACTGCTGATCTTGTGGTTCACAATTCAGTGCTAATCCTACAGTACCACTCCAAGAGTCTCAATTGAAATTTTTACAAAATGGAGTCATAGATATTGGTTTCATAGGAATACTAATCTGATGGGAATTGATCGTGTCTGGTATGGTGATTAAGAAACATTCTTGAATGTAAAGTTGTCTTTGGGGGAAAGTTCTTACAATTATTACATTTTGAAAACTCTCTGTTATTCTGTCAAAGTTTGTACCTGGTTGAAATGACCACCTTGATTTATTTGTTCTCAGAAAAGCTTTGCTGCACATAGTACAAACTACCATCAGTTTTTAGCAGGACTTCGAACCAGAACAGAACTGAAAACCAAAACCCATCCCAAAATGTTCACAGAAGTGAAACCAAAACTCAAATTTTAAAAAGTTTTCTGAACCTATACTGAAGCTGAAAACCATGTATTTTTTCCACGCCCTTCTGTTTGGTTCAATGACAGTCTTTAAGCTGTACACAAGACAACTGGACCATTTATGTTTGGTTTGCATCTGGTGTGCATAGTTGCCAAATGCTTCAATTGTATATGGCTGGTAAAGGCACAAAAAGTGGTCTTGGACAGCCATAGCTATGGGTAGCGATTACTATAATGCGAGACAACTAATCAGGCAGTCAGAATTTGCCATTTCTACTCCATGTTTGATCTGTCTTGTACTGTGCCTACTGATGATGATGAGACAATACTCCTAGGCAGAAAGAAATAGTTTAATGTTGCTGCTTTCAAACACTAACCTGCTAAATTGTGGGCTAAGCAAAATTTGAGTTAATATAAAAAGACAATATAATTTGCAACATAAGGATTTGGAAGTCATATTTGTTCATATGAAATTGTTCCAAGTTATCTATTTGCAGAATATAAATTTAAGATTGGAGAATAAAAAACAGGCTCCAGTAGGTTCTAATTCAAAGATGGCTGCAAACATACATTGACAGAGAACAGTCAGAAGTTCAAGCGAGATTTAGACAACAATGTGGAATGAGGGATATCCTTGCTGTCAGATGGATCTTGGTTGAAAGCAGAGAATACCAGAAAGATGTTTATTCATGTGCTTCATTGATTATGCAAAAGCTTTCTATTGTGTGGATCATGACACACTATGGACAATATTGTGGATAATGAGGATTCTGGAACACTTAATTGTGATCAAGCAGAACCTGTACATAGATCAAGAGGCAGCTGTTTGAACAGAAGAAGGGAACAATGCCAACTTCTTAAAAATAAAGCTCTAGGAATATAAAGGGGACCTGGTACAGTGCTGGAGGATAAGCATTGGACTGCTAACCAAAAGGTTGGTGGTTCAAATCAACCAACTGCACCTGGGAAACCCTATACAGGGTCCTTGCAACTCAGAACCAATTCAGCAGCACTTAACAACAGGAACATTAAGAGTAAAGAGAGAACGGGACACAAGATAGATATAAAATTAAGAAGCAGAAGGAGAAAGAGAAGAAAAAGAGAAGAGAGAAAATGAGGAAAGATAAAAAGAAATGAAAGAAAACAATAAATATAGATTTCTAGGTAGAAATTCCTTCTAATTCTTCTAACCAGGACTTTGACAAAGGTACAGTCACTTTACTACCCTTCCCCACTCAGCTCATTACTGTCCCACCAACTCACACTGTTTGTCTTAAGCTCCTGTTTTTTATGTCTGAAATAATTTCAGAGCATATCTGTGACATCAATGTCAGGGACTGAAGTGACTTATCTTCCAGTGTGGGAAACAATCAGAAAATAAACTCAGAAATGTCTATGGACAGGCCCTATCTTGCTCCATCCATCCCCTACACAGCTACCCACCCACAACCAAGCCTTACTTACAACATAAGAGGCTCAAGTTAGGCAACAGTAATTATTTGGTTTTGTTTTGTCAATTGGTTGGTTGGTTTCCATTTCATAAGTAAGTTGGCATAGTGTTGGGTACTGATTGGTCTGGGAGCCAGTTAAGTTTCTGACCCTAAATCCTGACTAAAATTTTTTACTAAAGCAAACCAAATCCTTTGCTAGGGAATCTGACCTATCCTGCAAGGCCCTGGTGGTATACAAATGCATAAAATCAAGTCTCTGCTCTCAGTGTGTGCTTTTGTTTAGTGTCTTCCAGTCATTTCTGACTCATAGCCACCCTATGAAGAGCAACTGACAGGTTTGAACTGTGGCCTTTGTGGTTCGCTGTCCAGTGCTGATTCTATAGCATCACACCAAGAGTCTTGGTACATTCTAGAAAAAGGGGAGACATCTCTATATACAGTAAAACTGTGAAAGCCAGGTCCATGTAAGACAGAAACCTGTCAGAGAAAGAAAACTGGTGTCGAGCTGTGGGCTAATGTGCTGGACTGCATATCAGTTTGAATCACAAGGTCAGTGGTTCAAGCTTACCAGCTGCTCTTTGGAAACCCTATGGGTCACTATGGGTCAGAGCAACAATAGAGAGTGACAGAAAAGTTCTAAGACTGTACAAGGCAGTCCCCTGGAGTTCTGGCTCTCAAGGCTGACCACAGTGAACTTTCACATCTAAAGGGCAGACAAGTAGGAGCAGAGTTCTGATGGGCCAGGAGACAAGAGCTGACAGTAGAGAGGATAGGCTTCATAAAGGAAGCAGCACTTGATCTTTGAAGAATAAGCAGTTTTCTTTTTCCAGACAGGGAAGGAGTGAAGGGCATCTCAGGGAGAGTTGTGTGACCAGAGGCCTCCTAAGGGCTGCAGTGAGGATAAAACAGCTCATGTCAAACTCCCAAACTACTAACTTTAATGATACCCCTTTAGTCCCTACTCTTGAAATCTTAATGAAATGAAAGCAAGAGAGAGTAAGGATATTACTATCAATGATGTCCATTGTCTTACAAAAAATAAAACTGTGAGAAATAACTCTTGTCTTGGCGGTGTGGGTGTGGTCAATCTTTAAGATTGAGGGAAGTCTTGGGGGTAGCAGGCTAGCATAACAAAAAGAGCTCAGTGGAGGGGAACAGCTAGTTTGACCAGGTAGGAACTTTAGAATAAGAATAAGCCATCAAGGAAATAGGGGAAGTTCATGGGGGAAGGGGGAAATTAACTTTAAATGAGAAGGCTCCCAGTAAGGATTAGTAGGCAGCCTTGGGAGGAGAGTGTGACCTCATAATACTCATGGAGGGGGGAATAAAACTGTTTGTGGGCCAGCCATGGGCCAGATATCTGCCAGTGTCTACAGGATTGGACGCCTCATTTTGCAAAGTCGAATATAGAAAACCTCTCTCTCACTAAAATGAGTACAGATTGGATTACTTGAGCATTTGTTGGTATCTGCATCAACAACGTTTCTCACGAAAGGAAAAAGAAAGGTAAATTACTTGTAGAGCAGTGCTTTATTGTTTTAAATTCGTAAGAAAGCACAACTCTGGTACTTGGAAATACTGCCACCCAGCAAGCTAAGATCACTCCACAGCTAGCATATTCAGATTCAGATGAGAGGACATTACAACTTGCTGCCACTACCTCCCCAACCCCCACATTCTGTTTCCCACAGAGACAAGTCAGATGGTGGCAAGTACCTCACTGCAGTAAGACAGGAAGATCTCAACACCTACTCTGTGACTTTCAACCTGTACTAAGTCTTGAGAATGTTCTTAGGTCAATGAATTCCCCTAATTTTCACTTCTGAAGTCTGGCATTAAACTTGCACAGAGGTCCCTGGGGCCAAACACATCTGGAAGAAGGAAAGATGTGGAGCTGGTGTTCATTAACCATAAGCACCTGGCCAGGTATATCTGTTGTTTAAATCTCCATATCAATAAGTCAAGAAATGATCCCCCTACAAGGCACTTAACAACAGCAACAAACAAGGCACTTTGCTTCAGCAGAGGGAAACAGAGCCCTGGCCAGAGATTTCCCCCAACCTGATCCAGCTTGCTGACATCTCCAAAAGAGAGGGAGGGAGCAAATATAAACAACCCCATAAAGCACATTTCCATGCTAGCAAAATGACTCAGAGGTTATACCAACAACTCAATGACTCATTCATAATGTGAATGAGGAGTTAGGCAACAAGAGTATGTTTGGTGTGGAATATGGAATCCTAGCAGTGCTAGTCCCAGCCTGGAGTTATTTCAATATTTTCTTTTGTCATGGTCTCAAAGATGAGTATTTTTTAAAAAATAAATTTTAATAATATACTGACTAGTAGAAAAGTGGAAAGAAGAGTGTAGTAATATATTACTTCTTATGAAGCAGTACCCTTATTTTATTTCTTTCTTTCTGGAGAATTTATTATTTCTCTTAATAATTGAAATCTAGATGAATTATATGAGACTCTTTAGGACCTTTTTAGCACTAGACTGCCACTTCCTCCATATACCTACAGCTGTTCTACAGATCAACCTCATCAACTTCCCAAGGAAATGTACTTGGACAAGATGTTGAAACAGCACTTCTGGAATTCTATAAGATGGAGCAACATGACAGATTACATCAAATAAACAGCAGCTGAAACAGCCCTTTAATAACATTGGGGCCAAGGCAACTAGAATTATTCTGTATTTTTCCACACTTCCACTAATCAGACTCACTGTTTCAAGTATTTAACTCCCAAAAGGCCTGTCCTAGGGAACATTGTATCAACATTTACGTTTATATATTCCAATATCACATAACACGCATCATTTTACATTACCTTTCATATAACCAAGTGACTAGATGGTAGAAATGGTCAAGAAACATGGTTGCTAATGAAAAGGCAGAAGTTCAAGTCCACTCATAGATGCCTTAGAAAAAAGGCTTGGAGGTGTACTTTCAAAAAATTGAACACTGGAAGAAAAAAAAAATCCTTGTGAAACATAGTACAATCTTACATTTATGGGGTAACCATGAGTCAGAATCAACAAATATTGATTTTATATGATAATAACACTTCACTTATTTAGCTTTATGGAAGAATGAGGTGCTAATGAAAGTGAATTTTACAAAAAAAAAGTGAAGTCTACTATTTTAAATGTATATAAAAATGCTTGATGGAATTGCATCTTTTACTTTTTTTTTTTAAGTTTTTATTGTTTATTGAGTGATAGTTTACATGGAAGAACATCAGTTTTATACTTCTCATTTCATTGCAATGATTACAATCCCCTCAGTGCATCTTCATTCAACAGTTTTTTTACTTCTATTCCTTCTGTTTTTTGTTGTTGGTATATATAATCATTTAAATAACCAAAGGGCACCTTCTGCAAGCCTATCTCCAGACCACCAGCACCTGGCCAAAAGCACACAGTTGTTCTCTTTCCAAGAGTCTAGAGTCCTCAGCTGCTCTATATCTCCATGTCCACATCTCTGCCTCCACTTCTACGGTCGCTGCTTCTCTGGTTTTGGGCCCATATGCCACTTGTGCTCTTCTCCCTTGATGGTCCTAGGGTCCTCTGTTCCTAGACTGTAAGATTAACTACTCCACCATTTTTGTTACAAAACCTTTACAGTTGTGACAGTCACAATTAGTCATGACAATAATAACTTAAAATTGAATCATAAGAATCTTATCCCCATCTCTTTTCACCAGACCCATTTAGATAAGACGAAAACTATTCAGTGGGGATTCTACCTTCCCCACATACTCTCTGCCAATGTTTTGGTTAGGTTAGAGCAGCTGGCATTGGCATAAACACTTTTTCTGCTCATTACAAAGTTTTTCAGTCCATGTATCCTCTGCCTTCAACTGTAATTGACAACCCTTTTTTTCTGAGCACTTAGAGATCCTGGGACGACAAATCGATTTTCTTCTTGTCCAGACATTATTCTGTGTACTGAATCTTCTATTGCATTTGCTGTATTGGTTGCTTTTCCTCTTTCCATTTACCATTTTCTAAAATTTTGTTAAAAACTCTCATTAGATTGTAACTCTTCCCATGTTATCCATGTCATAACAGGTTCATTCATTAAAAATAAAAATAAAAGTTGCTGTCATTTTTGTGAATTATTGGAAGAGAAAGGATGATTGGTGCAGACATCTTACATAAAGTGAACTCTAGAAACAGATTAGTTAGTTCTCTGTAATCATATACATGGGCTTGGTCATTTAACGGAAAAGTCCTGCTACCCTTGTACTGAGAGGAGAGAGAAAGGGAGATCATGGGAATCTAAGAGCTACCAATCTTCATCTCTTACTACAGGAAATAAACAGACCATTTAGAAACTTGGTAAGTTAAAAACGATAAAGATTTCATTTGAAAGAGTGGTGATAAATACATAAGTAAGAGCTAAAGGAGTTAAAATCTTACTTCAGAGACATGTACTGGGAAGGAGGGAAAATGGTTTGGCTTTACAAGTCAATTGTAAATTGTACTTACAATAATAAATACTTTTTTAAACATGTCTGTTCAAATGTACTACTGACATTTTTAAAGTCCTTTAGTGACTCCCAGTGTTATCAAGATAAAGTTAAAATCTAAAGCTTTTGGTATGTGATATTGATGTTTGTTTGGCCTCATTTTGCATATCTCACCAGCTTCTTCTAACCCTTGTCCTCTTTCCTACCCTGTTCCCACACAACCAAGCTATCTATAGCTCCCCAAGTTTACTCTATGTGTGTGTGCTCACATTGCATTTTTGCCCAAGCTTCTCCCTAACACCTAATCCCATCTCTTGTTGTTGTTAAATGCCACCAATTAGTTTCAACTCAGAGCGACCCTGTACAGGGTTTTCAAGGAGCAGGTGGTGAGTTTGAACTGCCAACCTTACAGTTCCAACCAACCTCGTAGTTCAGTGCACTATCCCACAGTGCCATACCTGGTTATTACTGATCCTTCAAAAGCCAGTTCTTCCATGAAGCCTTCCCTGGCTCAATTTATCTCTATTAAGTGTTATAGTTGTTGTTAAGTACCATAGAGTTGGTTCCAACCCATAGTGACCCTACCTAGGTTTTCTGAGGAACAGCTGGTGAGCTTGAACCGCCAACCAGGAAATTCAAACAGACTTTGCAGTACAGTGCACTAAACCATAACACCACACCAAGACTACATTCTCATTAAGCACACCTCCATTTTGTATTGATATCAACTCATACATTTACTTAATCATCACTCATTAATTCAGCACATATCTACTGATGGCTAGAACATATGTTTCACGACAGTAGGGAATGCTCACATACTCACTGTGTTGCTTCTCACAATACGATGTGAATTAGTACCAGATATTGAGTTAGATGGATCCTGGTGTGGTGCTGTGGGTTAATGCACTGGATTGCGAAGTCAGTTTGAACCACAAGGTCAGAAGTTCAAGCTCAACCAGCCCCAGCTGCTTCTCGGAAACTCCATACAGGGTCACTGTGGATCAGAACCAACTCAACAACACTTAACAACAACAATACTGAGTTAGATGGAGACTTGTTTCACATAAACAGAGTTGTCTTCTATGTCAGCCCACATTTCCTGCAAGTCTTTGAGTGCAAACTGTCAATATCCTGCTGCCTACCAGGGTGCCTGGAGTCCTGATGTGGCGCTGTGGGTTAATGCGCCAGACTGAGAAGCTATTTGAATTGCAAAGTGGTTCAAGCTCACCAGTTGCTCCTCGGACACCCTGTACAGGGTCGCTATGGGTCGGAACTGACTCAACAGCACTTAACAACAACAACAACCAGGGTGCCTAGCACGTAGAAGTGTTTGTTGTGGTAGCTGTTAAGTATCTCCAAGTTGGTTCCAATTCATAGCCACCCTGTACAGGGTTTCCAAGAAGCAGCTGGTGGGTTTGAATTGTCAACTTTATGGTTCACAGTCCAGTGCTGATCCTCCAGTACTACACCAGGGATATTTAATATTTATTCGAAGAAAAACTATGATCTTTGTATCTGCACCTTTTGAAGGAGCTGATAGTTGTTTCAATGATTTTACAATTATCTTGTGTTGCTGTTGTTACATGCCATCAAGTTACTTCTGACTAATATTAACCTTGTATAGTGTTTTGAAGGACCAGCTGGTGGGCTTGAACCACTGAACTTGTGGTTAGCAGGCTGGTGCTTACCTTATAGTATCACAGCAATAACCTTAAACTCCCATAAGATGGTGGCTTTTGTGTTATTATGTCAAGTTAGCTAAACTGCAGCCATGTTTTCCAAAGTTCCCATCCCAGAGTGGTTCCAGGTAAAGGGTGTGAGATGGGGAAGGGAAAGTGAGAAGTGAGCCACAGCCATGCACTGGCCGGGTTGGTGCAGGAGTTGCTGCGGTTCATACACCTTCATTGTGATCTGCTTGCTCACCTCGTTGATAAGAGCAGACAGCTGGGCTCACAGTTTCTCCAATTTCCCCTCTAGGTCCTCCTTCAGTTTCTCTAAGTCCTGTGCCAGGTGCTTGTGCATTCGCATAAGGAGGACAGCAGCTGCAACTTGCGGTCACCCATGTTCTCGGGATGAGATAGCGTGAGAGTCTCGGAGAATTCCAGTCTGGTCTATGGCTTCCAATCAGTAATTCCTTTCCCCCACTTGAAGAACAGCTTTGCTTCCAAACTGCTTGCCCCACTCACCTATAGAAACTTCAGGCCCATAGATATGTAAATAGACAACTAATGAGATTTAAATTCACCCAAAAGCAAAAAAGGAGCTCTGGTAGCGTAATGCTTGTGTATCGTATCGCAAGGTCAGCAGTTCGAAACTACCAGCTGCTCCGCAGAAGAGAGATGAGGCTTTCTGCTCCTATAAAGATTTACAGTCTCGGAAACCCTGTTCAGGGGTCACTGTGGGTCGGAACCAACTCGACGACACTTAACAACAACAAAAGCACCTTGGAAGAAAGGTGTAGTGCTCCACTTTTAAAAATTCAGCCATTGGAAGACCTTTTGAAACGCAGTTCCACTCTGATAGGCATTGGGTTGTCATGAGTAAGAATGGACTCAAAGGCAACTGGGTAAAGTGGCTATTTAACAAAGAAAGATCAGAACAACAGTAAAGTTGACTTCTAAAAAAAAGAGAATAGACAGGAAACAGAAAGAGCTTAAAACAAATTTTAACTGGTGTCCTTGGATAAATAATGTTGTACACAAGGACCAAGAACATGAAGTTACAAGAAAAAGAAATCCAGAAAACAAGAGTGTGTCTTTGGAAATTAATTGAATGGTTTTGTTAGACAAAAAAATTAATTGAAAGTTTGAAACGTATGGTGCAGGCAGAGTTTTTTTTTTTTTTTTTTTTTTTTAAAAGATTATTTTTAAAAAGAAAGAAAACAAACCAAACTAAGAGAGGCAAAAGGTCATTGAAATAGAGACCCAATCCAGGAAGTCCAATTTTGAGGAATTCTCTGTCATGCAGAAAGCATAGTAGCACATAGGCAGAACAGTGTCATAGTAAGGGCATCTAAGTGGCAGGTGAACTGAATTTAAAAGTTAGCTGAGTGACTAGTCAGTTGTGTCCCATTGGACAAGTTCCTTCATGACTCCAAAGCTGAGGAGGTTTGCCTAGATCAGTAATTTTTATGTTCTAATTCTAATATCCAGGATGACCAATGGCAAGTCTGTGGCCGTAAAATAAAGAAAAGCTCTCTGCATACTGAAATTCAACCAAGGAGATTAACTAGTCACCAGGCTCTTGGGGTAGGCATCCTGGTGTGGACTGTAGGATAAGCACTGAATCACAAGTTTGGTTTGAACCACAAGGTTGGCAGTTCAAACTCACCAGCCTCTCCTTGGAAGCCCTATGCAGGATCACTATGAGTTGGAATTGACTTGACAACAACAAGAACAACAGGCTCTTGGAGTGGAGTCCTGGTATGACACTGTACAATACACACTGGACTGCTAACTTCAAGGTCAGTGGTTCAAACCCACCAACTGCTTCTTGGAAACCCTATACAAGATCACTATGAGTTGGAATCAACTTGGCTGCACTTAACAACAAAGTTTTTGAAAGAAAAGCCAGGAATGGAGTGCATCCTTTGGGCCTGGGATCCCTCTGTGAAGCTCCTAGATCCAGAGGAAGATCGGTGGTAAGACCCGTGGAGATTTCTGAGGAATGTTCTCTATAGCCAATAAAGAGAGAAAGCTTTCCCCTAGAGCTAATAGTCTAAATTTGGACTTTCAGCTTCCTAAACTGTGAGAATGTAGGTGAAAGATGAAGCGTTCTGCTTCCGCACAGATTTACAACCTAGAAATGTTATACAGGGTTGTTATGAGTCAGAACCAGCTCAACGGTACTTAACAACAACAACAAAGAGCTTGTATCATTCTTAATTTAGCCACAGCAATGTGTTCAATCCTTTGACTTGATTCTTTTACTTGAGGATTATTGTCACTGCCATATTTACTGGGACATACATTATATTCTCTCCGAAACAACTCGGACAACCGTCCGTGAAAACAACATCTCCAGCAGCTCTAATTTGCTGAGCAGGCGAAGATGGAAAGAGTCCAATGACTCATCCATTACAGTTCACCTTACAATGACTTCTCCCTGCTCACATCTTTCAGGAGGCCCAGGTACATCTTGTCTCACTGGCATTGTTTTGAAAGTGAGCTGGATATCAGGTTGAAAAATATGATTAAATATGACTCTGGCGTGGCACTGTAGGATAAGCACTGGAGTACAAGTTCAGTTCAAACTCATAGGATATCATGTTCGGGGTTTCTTAGGTACTGAACTATTCTGTCTGATAAGATACTATAAATAAATGATGAAGCTTTTATGAAATTTTATAAAATGTTTTAGTAACTCTACAATATCTTCCAACAAGTGTACCCATCATTCATTTGAAAAAATACTTTGAAGGAAAAAAAATATAAAGTAAGAAAAATGGTAATATTGCAAATACCAAAAGCCATTAAAGCCTGCCCATGAACACCTACTTATATTCTAAGTGCATTCACCACAAAACGTTAAGATACAAAAAAAAAATGCAATAATAAAAATGACCACAAAGTACTCTTTTGCTTTCCCCTAGAGTAACATCTCACTAGAGTTGATAAGACGTAATCTAGACAGAGGAAAAAGAAAGTGTTGGAATCCTTCTTATTCTGTGGACTTTCGTAGGTTAAAAAATATTGCTAAATATGACCCTGGTGTGGCACTGTAGGATAAGCACTAGAGCACAAGTTCAGTTCAAACTCACCAGCCACTCCTTGGAAACTCTAAACAGGGTCTCAATGAGTCAAACCAACTTGACTGCTCTTTACAAAAACAACATGGCCCCGTGTCTTCTCATGGCCTGCTCACTACAAATGCATCTTCAAAATCTGTCAACTATTCAATATCAAATGGGCAACATTTACCTGGGTACAAGGTTCTGAGGGGCTGGGAAGGAAGGTGGGCTAGAACTCGGAACCAAGGGGAAGAAGTGGAGTAACTGTTGTTGCATTGGGGGGTGGGGAGGGCATTGCAATCCTTCAGATGGAATGAAGTGTATGATTTGATGAATGTAAAACTGATGATCTGTTCCGTCAACCTTCACTCAATTCACAAGAAAAAGTTTCAAAAGAACAAAAGTAAAAATCAAATCTGTCTTTGCCTTCTTAGTTTCACTTCCAAGTTCATTCTTAGTTTTCATTACTAACCAACTACGTACTTACACTTTTATTCCAGCCCTATGTTGTTGTTAAGTGCTATTGAGTCAGTTCTGACTCATAGTGACCACATATAGGGTTTCCAAGGTGCAGCTGGTGAGCTTGAACACCCAACCTTGCAGTTAAAATACCTTGCAGTCCAGCACATTAACCCACAACAACACACCAAGATTCCCTCATCCTATAGTGGTGCCATTTTATATTCTCTGCAAATCTTTTTAAAAGATACCTTTACCTGAAAAGAAGGTACTATTACATCCAGGAATTCATGAAACTTTTAACACTGCAAAAATTAAACACAAACCCTGCCCTCACAAAGCTTGTAGTCTAAAAGAAATCAATAACAAAACAGTGGTGTTTGGTAAATACTTTGAAAAGCAAATTATCAGGTATTCTGGAAATGCTTGATGGGGGTCACCATAAATTGATCTAGGGTATCAGGGAATCTCTCTTGGAGTAAGCCTTCTTGGTCTAAATACATCTAAATAAAACCTGGCCTAAACAAAGCTTTATTTAGCTTTGTTTCTTCAGAGCTATATTCTACCCTATTGTTGTTGTTAGGTGCCATCGAGTCGGCACTGACTCATAGCGATCTTATGCAAAGCAGAGTGAAACAATGTCCAATCCTAGGCCAACCTCACTACTGTTGCCACACTTGAGTCCATCAATGTTGCCACCTGGCCAATCCATATCTTTGGGGGTCTTCCTCTTTTTCTCTGACCCTCCATCTTACCAAACATGATATCCTTCTCCAGCAACTGGTCCCTCCTGACAATATGTCCAAAGTATGAGAGATGAAGTTTGGCCATCTTGGCCTCTAAGGAGCACTCTGGCTTCACTTCTTCCAAAACAGATCTATTGGTTCTTTTGGCAGCCCATGGCACTTTTAGTATTCTCCTCCAACACCATAATTCAAAGGCATTAATTCTTCTATGCGCTTCCCTATAGTAAGGAATGTTACCATCCTAACTATTTCCCATGTTCCAAAATATAAGGGTGACATCTGACTTGTCCTTCATTTCCCATAGACAAGGGGGTTTCACAAAGTTCATCAGGAAATTCCATTATCCTTTAATTCTATATTTCCATGAACTTTTTGAACCCCTTCATACAAATATGTATTGCCATATTCTGCTTTTTTTTTCCTACTATGAAAATACTTTACAGAAAGGTTTATTTCCTCTCCACTTCCAAAAGTTGAAAATATTTAGATTTAATCACTGTAAGCTGCTTGCATGAGAATATATATTAGATTGTAAATAAATTTAGCTGAATAAGGGAATAAAATGCAAAGTAAATCTCTTAAAATAAGTCCCATGAGCAGGCAGTCTTGTTTTCTTAGTAAACCAAACGCTCTATTTATATTTTCTAAACTGTAATTAACTCATTTAAAAGATTGTTTAGCATTTTAGGCAGTTTAACACTATAATATCAAGTCTTCCTTCCTATCAATTTTGGCTCCCTTATAATATGTCTATTTTTAGTAAAGCCAGCATGAAACATTTTTTTGATGATCGTCTTTCCCAGAAACTTGAATGATTTTATCAAATTGCCTATGTATTTTCTCCAGCTTTAACATTCAGTGACAAGCATTTTCCAAATGCAAAAAAAAAAGTGATTAATGGAAGAAAAACATTATTTTACTTTGTCTGACATGATTATAGCTGTATTTCTCCACATTAAATATTCTAGAAATTAACTTCAGGTAGCAAGGACAGAAGACTTTACTAAGCAATTCATTTTAGGAAGATGTGTTTTCATTTAATTATCTTTAAAATAACGATTTGGCCATGGCATATATGAACCTTCCTTGCTCTAAACTGAAATTCTCCTTGTCTCTCTCTAGAAAGGCATGGACTTTGAGATAGACATACCTAGGTCCCAGGCCAGCCCCTGACATGTACAAGATATCTTACACAAGTGATTTAACTTCTCCAGGTTTTCTCCATCTAAAATGTTGTTGCTAAGTGCCATGGAGTCGGTTCCAATTCATATGGAGCCTGTACTGGGTTTCCAAGGAGAGGCTGGTGGGTTTGAGACATCAACATTTCAACTAGAAGTCTAGCGCTTAACCTCCAGCACCACATCAAGACTCTTCATCCAGAATGTTAAGTGGTGTTGAGTCTGTACCAACTCATAGTGGTTCTCTATAGCTCTGCTAGCGTAGTGGTTACAAATTGGGCTGTGAATTAAAGTCAGCAGTTTGAAACTACCAGCTGTTTCACAGGAGAAAGATGAGGCTTTCTGCTCCTGTAAAGATTTATAGTCTCAGAAACCTTGTACAGGGTTGCTATGAGTCGGAACCAACCTCATGGTACATAACCACCACCACCATAGGGTCTCCAAGGAACAGTAAGTGGGTTTGAACATCCTGCCTATCAGTTAGCAGTCCAGTGCTTATCCTACAGTGCCATAGCAGGACTCCTCAGATAGAATATGTTGTTGTTGTTGTTAAGTGCCATCAAGTCAGTTCTGACCATTAGCGACCCTGTATAGGGCTTCCTTGGAGCAGCTGGTGAGCTTGAACTGCCCACCTTGCAGTTCAAATGGCTTTACAGTCTGGCGCATTAACCCACAGCACCACACCAGGACTAGAATATAGAGGTCATAATACTTTATAGCACAGTGTTCTCAGCCATTGTACTAAAGACATGTACACCATATAATTCTTTGCTGCAAGGAGCTGTCCTGTGCATTGTGGGATGTTTACCAGAAACCCTGAGCTGTAATGACACCAAAAATCTTTCCAGCCATAGTTAATGGTTCCTTAAGTGCAAAATTGCCCCCAATTGAGAGCCACTGCTTTATAGGATTGGTAAACTGTTTAAATTAAATTATGTATGTTAATAGGCTAGCCCACAGACTCAGGGCAACCATATAGGGTAGCTTAGAACTGCACCATAGGGTTTCCAAGGCTGTAAATCTTTGAATTAGCTGATCTTTTGGTTAGCAGCATAGTCTTTAAGCCCTGCACCATCAGAGAGCTTGATGAGTTGGAATCAACAGCCACAGACAATAATCTAGTACATTTTGACATATAACAAGTACACAATAAATTCATTAAATTTATTTATACATTTATATCATCAGTACTAACAACTACATTTTGCTGTCCATCACGCATGTGTCAAGTTTGCTATACTGTGATGGCTTGCGCGTTCCTGTCATTCTGGAAGCTATGTCACTGGTATTTTAAATAACAGCAGGGTCTCCCAGGGTAAACGGGTTTCTAAGTCTCAGACTAAGACAGACTTTGAAGAAGGAGAGGCACTGAAAGTCTTAGGAATAGCTGTGGAACACTGTCAGATAGCACTGTGCTGGTAGTGGTGGTGATGTGCCATGGAGTCGGTTCCGACTCATAGCAACCCCGTACAGGGTTTCCGAGGCTGTAAACCTTTACGGGAGCAGAAAGCCTCATCTTTCTCCCACAGAACAGCTGGTAGTTTCAAACTGCTGACCTTGAGGTTCACAGCCCAATTTGTAACCACTATGCTACCAGAGCTCCTGAATACTGAAACATGATGAATGGCACCAGAATATTGTGTGGATTGACGCAGTAGCAGCAGCAATGGGCTGAAGTATAACAAGGATTGTGAGGTGGGTACAGAGCTGGGGAGTATGTTGTGCTGTTGTGTATAGGGTTGTTGTGACTTCAAACCAACTTGATGGCATCTAACATTTTGACGTGTGAAATCAAAGAATGAGAAATCACAGAGAATGAAAGATGCTTATCAGGGAAAGGTTAGCAATCATTCAGAAAGAAAACAATTGGATGTTTGAGTAGAATTCGGTGCCTTTGTGGGAATAGATAAATGAGGTGGTGGTGGTGGTTGTGTGCCGTCAACTCACAGAGACCCTATATTTCTGGACAGCACTTAACAACAACAACAACAACAATGTTTTCAAATAGTGTAGGGTTGCCAGATTAAACAAATAAAAGCAGAGGACAGACATTAACATGAACAGTGAAAATTTTTAATGTAAATATAGCTCAAAAATTACATGGACACAATAATTCAGAGCCCAAACTCTAGAGCCAAAGTCTTATGCAAGACAGAATCAGGGCTTCTATTTTTTACCTGTGTGACCATAGGCAAGTAAATTATTTCCCTCTCTTTTGGTCAGTTCCTACTCGTCTGTCAGTTTTTCAGACTGTAGTGACATGCATGTTGCTGTCATTCCGGAAGCTATGCCACAGGTATATTAAATACCAGCAGGCTCACCATTGTGGACAGGTTTCAGGTGAGCTTCCAGACTAAGACAGATGAGGAAGAGAGAGAGACAGAATATTTGTGAATGTTTAGCTACTGAAAACCTATGAACAGCAGCAGACCACTGTGAGATATAATGCTGAAAGATGAAAACTTGATGAAGAGCACCAGAATACTGTCAGATATAGTGCCAGAAATGAGCCCCTCAGGTTGGCAGGAACTCAAAATGCGACTGGGGAAGAGCTGTCTCCTCAAAGAGCTGACCATGATGACATGAATGAAGTAAAGCTTTCAGGACCTTCATTCATTGATGGGGCATAACTCTAAATGAGGAGAGACCATTGTAAACACCCACTTATAATCAGATCATGGAATGTATGAAGTATGAGTCTAGGAAAATTGGAAGATGTCAAAAATGGAAGGGACCGCATTAACATTGATATCCTAGGCATTAGTGAGCTGAAATGGACTGGGATTGGTGATTTTGAATCTGACAATCACATGGTTTACTATGCTGGAAACAACAGATTGAAGCAGAATGGCATCACATTTATCATGAAACAAAACATTTAAAAATATATCTTGGAGTATAATGCTGTCTGTCATAGGATAATTAATTCCCTACAAAGAAGACCAGTTAATACCCCTATCATTCAAATTTATACACCAATCACTAAGTCAGTGGTGATGAAATAGAAAAATTCTATGAACTTCTTCAGTCTGAAATTGATCAAACATGCAAACAAGAAGCATGTTTTTACTGGTGATTGGAATACGAAGGTAAAAGAGGAAGGGCTGCTAGTTGGAAAATGTGGACTTGGTGATAGAACAGCTACCCGGCCAGCTAACCGGAAGATATCCGTATCTGTGCCCATTCCAAAGAGAGGTGACCCAACAGAATGCGGAAAATCTTCTAACAATATCATTAATATCATATGCAAGTAAAATGGTGCTGAAGATAATTCAAAGACTACTGTAACAGTACATTGACAGGGAATTGCCAGAAACTCACACAGGATTCAGACAAGGACGAGGAATGAAGGATATAACTGCTGATTTCACATATGTCTTGGCTCAAAGCACAGAATACCAGAAAGATGTTTATCTGTGCTTTATTGACTATGCAAAGCTTTGGTCTGTGTGGAACGTGACAAGCTATGGATAACTTTACAAAGAATGGGCATTCCAGAACACTTAATGTGCTCATGAGGAATCTGTAAAAGACCAAAAGGCAGTCATTTGAACAGAACAAGGGTATATTGAAAGGTTTAAAATCAGAACAGATGTGCACCAGTGTTGTATTCTTTCACCATATTCAATCTGTATGCTAAGCATGTAATCTGAGAAACTGGATTCTATGAACCACCCACCTTTTGGGGCAAACCAACTTTGCAGTCCAGTGCATTAGCCCACAGCACCATAGACTCCTTCAATACTGTAACCTGAAGTTTGAATTTTTTCCTTCAATTCTTGAGAAATGCTGAGTGTGTTCTTCCCTTTGGTTTTCTAACTCCAGGTCCTTTCATATTTCATAACACTTCATTTTGTCTTCTCAAGCTGCCCTTTGAAATTTTCTGTTCAATTCTTTCACTTCCTCATTTATTTCAGTAGTTTTAGCTTTGCTGTGTTCTAGAACAAATTTCAGAGTTTCTTTTGACATCCATTTTGGTCCTTTCTTTCCTACTTGTCTTTTTATTGATCTTTTGTTCTCTTCATGTATGATGTTCTTGATATCATCTCTACTGGTAACTTGATAACAACTCTACTTGTCTTCAGTCAATAGTGTCTCATGTATCAAATCTATTCTTTTTATACGGTCTCTAAATTCAGGTTAAGGAAGGGAGCCTAGGGGATACTCTTAGAAAGAGTTACTAGGAAAGCAAAGAATTTGTTTTAAAGACTAGAGATCTCTTTAGTTCTCTACTGTACCCTCAGCATCTGGTCCAGGGCCTGGGACATACACAGTAAACACTGAGTAAATGTTCATTGAGTGGATTCTCAGTGACGGATGATTCCTAAGAACTGTAGCTTTATAGCTTTCTGTGAGAATCCCCCTGAGCAGAGATGATGGGCTCAGCTGAGGCCCTCATGTGGTCCAGCCACCAACACCTGCTACTTGACCTCTCCAAGTCTTCCTGAGACAGGAAGCCTAGGGGGCCATGGAGGATGCAAACAGCAATTCATGCCCATTTAACAGTCTGCTTACCGTAAACAGACCACTATAAAATGTCTGCATTTTACTTCTTTGTACCATCTAACTGGTTTTACCCACCTTGAAGAATGACCCTTTCTTGGGGTAGAGGATAAAGTCAGGCCCTGAGCAGGACTAGAACCAGAGTACTGAAGAACCACACATGTGAGACATCCCATAATATGTCTTCTCTGCTTCCACCAGAGGCCTTTGGGGTAGAATCTGTCTTGAAGAAACGTACATGCACCCAATTAACACGCCATTTCATGGGAAATCCTCGTCTATCCCTATGAATAAATATGATGCCTTTTACCCAACAAACACTATTCCCTGCCTATCCCTATGAATAAGCGTAATGCCTTTTCCCCACACAGATCTTTAAACCCAGCAAAGCTTTTGTTCATGGAGATGGGACTCAGTGTTGCATTAAGCCTTCCCTGTCTCCACTTGCAAGTTGTTTTTTGATAATAAACCTTTGCTCTTACGGAAACCCTGTCTTATCTGACTCCTTTTAATCAGAAGTAGTAACAAGGTAGTATTTATTCAAGGTCATGTTTTGATTCTTGTGGATTTGTTTTAATTTTCTTCAACTTCAGCCTGAACTCGGAGATGAGTAATTGGTGGTCTGTTCCACAGTCAAACTCTAGCCTTGTTTTGGTTGATGATACTGAGCTTCTCCATCATTTCTTCCCACAGAGGTAACCTATTTGATTTCTGTGTAGTCCATCTGGTGAGGTTCATGTGTATGGTTACCATGTATGTTGTTGAAAAAAGGTATTTGCAATAAATAGGTCAATGATCTTTCAAAATTATGTCATTCTATCTCCAGCATCATTTCTTGAATCAAGGCCACATTTCCCGAGTACTTATCCTTCCTCTTTGTTTCCAACTTTCCCATTCCTAGCAACAGTAATTGTCAATGCATCTTGATAGCATGATTGATCAATTTTATACTGAAGAAGTTGGCAGAATTTTTCAATTTCATCATCCTTGGCTTTAGTTGTTTGTGGATAAATCTGAATAATAGTGGTAGTAACAGGTTTTCCTAGTTGTTGCTAAGTGCCTTCAAGTCAGGTGCGACTCATAGCGACCCTGTATAGAATTTCCAAGGAGTGGCTGGTGAGTTTGAACTGCCAACCTTGCAGCTCAAACCAACCTTGTGGTCCGGTGCTTATCCTACAGTGCCACACCAGGACTTGTATATTACCCTATCACAACAGCATTGTGCATCAACATAGATCTTAAAGTATTCTATTTAATGATGAATGTGACACCATTCCTCTTCAATTTGTCATTACCAGCAGTGTAAACCATATGATTGTCTGATTTAAAATGGACATTATCAGTCCATTCCAGCTCACTAATGCCTTGGATATCAATATGCATTCTCTTTCATTTTTGACAACTTCCTATTTTCCTGAATTCGTACCTCACACATTTCATATTCTGATTATTAATGAATGACAGCAGCTGTGTCTTCTCATTTTGAGTTCCCATCAGCAAATGAAAGCCCTGAAAGCTTTGCCCCATCTATGTCATTAATGCCAACTCTACTTTTAGGAGGCAACTTTTTCCCAGTCATATTTTGAGCACCTTCCAACATGAGGGGCTCATTTTCTAGAACTGTATCAGACAATGCTCCACTGCTATTCATAAGGTTTTCAGTGGTTGACCATTCAGAACTGGTACACATCTCCTTCTTCCTAGTCTGTCTACTGAAATCTTTCCATAAAGGGAGACCCTGCTGATACTGAAAATACTGCTGGCATAGCTTTTAACATCACAGCAACATACAAGCCACCAAAGTATGACAAATTGGCAGATGAGTTGTAGAATTATCTTCTTATTAAGTTCGATTCATTCCTTCTGTATAATTCTCCAAGTAGACAAGCATACCACTTATAAATGAATATATTTTCCCTCTTCGTCTCTTCTATATATTAAAACAACAGAGTGTGTGGTTAGGTGCCATTGTCCTGGCCCTAACTTATAATGACCCCATATGTAACAGAACAAAATGGTACCTGTTTCTGTACTGGGCATCTCTGAGCTCATTGTTGCAGCCTCTGTAGCAATCCATCTCATTTAGAGTCTGCCTCTTCTCTGGTGGTTCTCTACTTTCCCAAGTGTACTGTGTTGAATTGTGTCACCCCAAAACATGTGTTGTAAATCGTAACCCTAAACTTGTGGTATGAATCCCATTTAGAAATGGGGGTTTATTTGTTATTAGGTTAATGAGACAGTATTTGTATAAAGTGCATCTTAAATCAATCCCTTCTAAGACATAAGAGACTAAACAAGCCCATGAGCGATCAGAGAGGAGGGAAGAGAGACTCCGAGCCTCATGAAGAATGTCCAGTAGCAGAAATTCAGAAGAGACAAGGCCCTTCCTACAAAACTGATAAGATAGAAGAAAACTTTCCCCAGACCCAGCACCGTGCATTCAGACGTCTTCCTAAACATAAGAAACGAAATGCCTGCTCGTTAATCCCTCCCATTTGTGGTGTATCTGTGATAGCAGCACTGGATAACTAAGAGAGCAAGCATGAGGTCCTTCTCCAGGGATTGGTCCCTCCTGGTGCTATGTCCAAAGTTGTTGTTGTGGCTATGTGCCGTGGAGTCGGTTCCGACTCATAGCGACCCTGTACAGGGTTTCCGAGGCTGTAAATCTTTACGGGAGCAGAAAGCCTCATCTTTCTCCCGCAGAACAGCTGGCAGTTTCGAACTACTGACCTTGCAGTTCGCAGCCCGATTCTTAACCACTACGCTAACAGAGCTAAGCAACGCAAAGTCTTGCCATTCTCATTTCTAAGGAACATGGTAGCTGTGCTTCTGGGAACGAACTTTTTGTTTGTTCTTCTGGCACTCCATAGTATTTTTAATACTCTTTGACAATACCATTCTGCTTGCAGAAAGACTAGAGTTCTAAAGGTTCCAGTCAGGGGTGAAAAAAAAAAACAAACCAAAGAGGCTTTTATTAAGACTATAAAGTGGTTCCTAGAATATTTCACCATATATGTTGGATTGTAACACAGAACTCACCAGAAAAGAACTTGTAATCTCTAAGGAAAGATACTGTCTCTAAGGAAAGATACTGATAAAGAGGTACATTGGTGAACACAATGAATCATTTGCACTTGTAATTAATTTGCTTACAGCTTATTTATTTCATGAACCTTCTCTCCCTTAGGCAACAACAGACACTGCTTCTCAATAGTTAGCTTTCATGATTTAGATTTTTTTATTATTATTTAAACAAGCAAGTGATGGGGACAGGATTTTTGGTCTTTAAATAACAGGAAAATCAAAAGAAAATGTTAAGGAGATATTTATAGAAAACACAAGCATGTATACTGGGGATTCTTCTGCTTAAAGGTGATGTATGTTTATTGTTTTATAATATTTATAGTAAAAATGGAAAACATGGTAGTTCTGCAGGATAAGCATTGGCTTGAAAACCATAAAGTCAGTGGTTCAAGACCACCAGTCATTCCTGTAAGAAGACTCTTCCTGCTCCTGCCAAATATTAACAGCCTTGTAAACCATATACAGGGTTGCTAGGAGTTGGAACCAACTCAACGGCACCTAACAACAACAGTAAGAATAGGATTTATTTCATGGATAAGGTAAATCAATGAAGAATTGCTATTTGGTTTTAGAACAGATGTACAGATACACACACAAAGGCTTTATATGATTATGTCATGTACTGCCAATGCTAATACGAAAATGAGTTCACAAGTCTTTGACAAAGAAATTATTTGAAAGCCAGCTTTATTGTTTTCTGTGGTTCAAAGGATCTATTATTTTCCCCTTTGAGATAACAGAAAAACCAAGTGCACTGCCATCGAGTTGATTCCAAGTCACACCAACCTATATGGGGTTTCTGAGACCATAAATCTTTATGAATGCAGGTAAGCTCATATTTCTCCCTTGGAGCTGCTGGTCAGTTTGAACTGCAGACTTTGTGGTAGTTCAGTGCTTATCCTACAGAGCCACCAGGACCCCTTCTCTGTTGAGCTATGGGCTGCTAAAAATGATCTCAAACTTGAAATTGCTCTTAAAATTTACTGATACCTTTCCTTTAAATGCGTAACTCTGAAATCATCTTACTTTTATTTTTTTTAAAAATTAGATTAATTTAGAATAAAATTCTATGTCCCTTAGACGAAAAAAAAAAAACAAGAGGCAAGCATATTGAATCAGGGGGATAATCAAATTTCTATGCATAATTCTAAGAATCAAATAAGAGGTAAGAGTTTATTCCAATCATTCCTTAATTGAGGACATGAAGGTAGTAAGAGAAGAATGCTGAAGCAGAATTCAATGAGAAATAATTGAACTACCATGAAACTTTGTCCTTGAAGGTCTCTCAACAGGAGTACAAAAAGTTATATTATTTCAAATGTAGAGTTCACAGCAACAAGGTTGTTAGAGGAATCCAATAGCAACAGCTCATGCCCCAGTATAGTTTACAAAAAAGAAAAGAAAAAATCTAAAGGCTGACAAAAATAATGTGGCCCAGGTATCTGAAAGATTTACACTCTTTTACATAAATGTGTCATTTCAATCTTATAAATGTATACTAAAATTTAATAAATATACATGTAATAAATAAATCTATCCATTTATCCTTAGCTAAGCAAGCAAGATTAAAATGCATCTGTTAAAAGCTTAAAAGGCAAGTAAATCATTTAGGAAATACATTTTGTTTTTCTTTTCATTTAACACTTTTAGCCAACAAAGATACCTGCTTATTTGTAGATGCTTGTTCCTACTCATAGCAACCCTATATAGGATTTCTGAGGAGTGACTGGTGAACTTGAACCACCGACCTTGCAGTCCAGTGCATTAATCCACAGTACCACACTTAGAAATCAAAAAATCCAAAGTGTGAACAAGGTAGATCTAAACTAAAATGAATAGATCCAAATATTGTCAATATGTACAAAAGTTGCATTAGCTTAATGGGCTTTGTAGGATACACATTAGACTGTGAACCACAAGGATAGCCATTCAAGTCCACCAGATGATCCAACAGGAGAAAGATGAGGCTTCTATCTCCTGGAAAGACTTACAGCTTCAGAAACTACACAGGGTCTCTAAGAGTTGGAAAGGACTCAATAGCATTTGACAATAACAGCTGCACCTTAAAGTTAAAATAGATACATACAAATTAGCCTAAATTCTAGTTAAAGCTTTACTTACAAATCTGTTTTTATTTTCAGGTTAATTTTCTTTTGTTGGCAAAGGAAAATTATAGATTTAACATGCCAGAAATAAAAGAGATTAAGAGCTTACAACAACCCAAACAGCTAGAACTCAACTGCTTACAAAGCAAGTCTATTTTTATTACAAGAGATTAGTGTTGTTGTGGGTCATTTGCAAATCCTTTAACAGAATATGGAGATAAAGTTGAAACAGAAGCTGCTAACTCTAAAATGTTATCACTCTCCAGTGAGGCTGCAGACTGCGGAGAAGATTATAAACGACAGAAGTGGGGGAAATATGCTTGTGGTTTTAATGTTTTTGCAACTTCTTCACTTATTGGAATACATACAAAGATTTGTATGGATTGTAGCCTATAATACATGCTGCTTAGTTAGAGTTTTCACTATAATGATTGTTAAAAATAAATGTTATAACTTATTATTAAATGTTATTTAGTAGTATTGTGTTCATAATTTCTTTAAGACAATCATGCCACCATTTAATAGGTGGCACTTAACAACAACAATACTCTTATGAAATATTTGTTTCTACTCTTTTCTCATAAAGTGGTACGAACACAGGATGTGTTGGATATAGAACAGATAAACTGGAATCAGACTGTGAAGGGCATTGTGAGTCATTCTAGAGTTGTAAAGTTACAGCAATGAATAGTGATAATGGAGATGGTAAACTATCTGAGGGACATTTCCTGAGAAGAATTTTGAAACTGATTAATGGTAGCAAAGGAAGAAGAAGGGTTAGTGAAGGAAGACTCTACAGACCATGGATGGGAGGCCAATCTCCAAGACTAAGAGCACAAAATACAGAGCAGATGTGCTCTGAGTAAGCACATGACGGAAGGGATAGGATAAAGTGGGATGTAATGACTTTATTCCACCACTCGTCTGTCAGTTTGTCATACTGTGGTGACTTGTGAGTTGCTGTGATTCTGAAAGCTATTCCACACAGATATTTTAAATACCAGCAGGGTCACCCATGGTGGACAGGTTTCAGATGAGCTTCCAGACGAATACAGACTAGGAAGAAAGAGTGACGAGCTATTTTCAAATATTTAGTCACTAAAAACATTATGAATAGCAGAGAAACACTGTCAGATATAATACCAGAAAATGAGCGCCTCAGGTTGGAAGGCACTCAAAATGCGACTGGGGAAGAGCTGCCTCCTCAAAGTAGAGTTGACCATGATGATGCAAATGGAGTAAAGCCCACGGGACCTTCATTTGCTGATGGCGCACAAATCAAAATGAAGGAAAACATCCATTGAAAATTGGAACATGGGATGTACGAAGTATGAATCTGGGAAAATTAGAAGTTGTCAAAAAAAAAAAAAAAAAGGAATGCATACACATAGATATCTTAGGCATTAATGAGCTGAAATGTACTGGTATTGGCCATTTTGAATCTAATGACCACATGGTTTACAATGCCAGGAATGACAAATTGAAGAGGAATGGTGATGAATTCATTGTCAAAAAGAACATATCCAAATCAGTCATGAGGTACAATACTGTCTGTGATAGGATAATATCCATGTGCCTACAGGGAAGCCGAGTTAATACCACCATTATTCAAACTTACACACCAACCACTAAAGCCAGTGAGGACAAAATAGAAGAATTCTACCAATTTCTTCAATCTGAAATTGATCAAACATGCACTCAAGATGAATTGATCTTTACTGGTGATTGGAATGCAAAGGTTGGGAGCAAAGAGGAAGGATCAGTGATTGGAAAATATGGCCTTGGTGATAGAAATGATGCTGGAGATCGCATGATAGAATTCTACAAAACCAATGATTTGTTCATTTCAAATATGTTCTTTAGACAGCATAAAAGATGACTATACACATGGACATCACCAGATGGAATACATAGAAATCAAATTGACTACATCTGCGGAGAGAAACAAAGGAAAATTCCATATCATCAGTACAAACAAGGCCATGGGCAGACTGTGAAACAGACCATAAATTACTCGTATGCAAATTCAAACTGAAGCTGAAAAAAATGAAAACAAGTCCACAAGAGCCAAAATATAACCTTGAATATATCCCACCTGAATTTAGAGATCATCTGAAGAACAGACTTGATACATTAAACACTAAAGACAGAAGACCAGAAGAGTTGTGGGATGACATCAAGAACATCATTCATGAAGAAAGCAAATAGTTATTAAGAAGACAAGAAAGAAGGAAAAGGTCAAAATGGATGTCAGAAGACACACTGGCACTTGCTCTCCAGCGTAGAGATGCTAAAGCAAATGGAAGAAATGAGGAGGTCCCAGAGCTGAACAGAAAATTTCAAAAATCAGCTCAAAAAGATAAAGCCAAATACTAAAACAAAATGTGCAAAGATCTGGAATCAGAAAACCAAAAAGGAAGAACATGCTCAGCATTTCTCAAGCTGGGGGAACTGAAGAAAAAATTCAAGCCTCGACTTTTGTTATTGAAAGATTCTCTGGGCAAATTATTGAATGATGAAGAAAACATCAAGAGAAGATGGAAGGAATACACAGAGTCACTGTACCAAAAGGAAATGGTTAATGTTCAACCATTTCAAAAGGTAGCCAATGATACTGAAGGAGGAAGTCCAAGGTGCAATGAAGGAATTGGCAAAGAACAAGGCACCAGGAATTGATGGAATAAAAATTGAAATCTTTCAAGAAAGTGAGGCAGCACAGGAGGCACTCACTTATCTCTGCCAAGAAATTTGGAAGACAACTATCTAGCCGACTGATTGGAAGAGATCCATATTTGTGCCCATTCCAAAGAGAGGTGACCCAATGGAATACAGAAATCATCAAACAATCTCTTTAATATCCCATGCGAGTAAAGTTTTGCCACCGGTAATACAGAAATGGCTACAATCATACATTGACAGAGAACTTCCAGAGGTTCAAGTCGGGTTCAGAAGAGGTCGTGGAATGAGGGATATCATTGCTGATGTCTAGTGGATCTTGGCTGAAAGCAGAGAATATCAGAAAGATGTTTACTATGCTTTATTGAGTATGCAAAGGCTTTCGATTGTGTGGGTCATGACAAGCTATGGGCAACATTGTGAAGTATGAGTATTCCGGAACACTTAATTGTGCTCAGTACCTGGACCAAGAAGCAGTTCTTCAAACAGAATATGGAACACTGAATGGTTTAAAAGTTAAAAAGGTGTGTGACAAGGTTGCAGTCTTTCACCATACTTATTCAAACTGTATGATGAGCAAATCATCCTAGAAACTAGGTTATATGAAGAGAGACGTGGTATCATGATTGGAGAAAGACTCATTAACCACCTGTGATATGCAGATGATACAACCTTGCTTGCTGAAAGTGAAGAGGACTTAAAACATTTGCCGATAAAGATCAAAGAACACAGCCTTCAGTATGGATTACATCTCAATGTCAAGAAAACAAAAATCCTCACCACTGGACAAATAAACAACATTCTTATCAACAGAGAAAGATAGAAGTTGTCAAGGACTTCATTCTTCTTGGATCAACTATCAACACTCACGGAAGCAGCAGTCAAGAAAACAAATGACGTATTTATTGTATTAGGCAAATCTGCTGCATAGGACCTTTTTAAAGTGTTGAAGAGCAAAGATATCAACTTGAGAACTAAGGTGCGCCTGACCCAAGCCATGGTATTATCAATAACCTAATATGCATGTGAAAGCTGGACAATAAATAAGGAAGACTGTAGAAGAATTTATGCCTTTGAGTTATGGTGTTTGAGGAGAATATTGAAAGTGCCATGGGCTGCCAAAAGAACCAATAGATCCATTTTGGAAGAAGTACAACCAGAGTTCTCCTTGCAGGCTAAGATGGTCAAAATTCATCTCTCATACTTCAGACATATTGTCAAGAGGGACCAGTCACTGGAGAAGGATATCATGTTTGGTAAGGTGGAGGATCAGAGAAAAAGAGGAAAACCCTCAATGACATGGATTGGCCAAGTGGCAGCATCGATGGACTCAAGCGTGGCAACAGAAGTGAGTTTGGCCAGGATCGAGCAGTGATTCATTCTGCTGTACATAAGGTCGCTGTGTGTTGGTACCTACTAGATGGCACCTAACAACAACAACGACTTTATTTGTGGAAATGTTGAGTTGTTTCCAGAAACCATTGTTATGAAAGAGACTTTTCCTTGTTCTTTCTGATGGTTAGAATGGAAGTATTGTGTGGCACTGTAGAATAAGCATTCAGCCACAAGGTCTGTGATTCAAACCCACCGGTCTCTCCTTGGAAACTCCATACAGGGTTTCTATGAGTCTAAACTAACTGAACAGGAAGTCACAACAACAACAGCAATGGAACATGCAGATGCAAACAGCTGATGGTGTGCAATGAGATCTGAATTTGCAATGATAACAATCACAAGAATTTTTCTTTATTGCCAGATTCTGGGCTAAATACTTTACACACTGTGGCATGAACTGCTAGCTGTTTCTAAACAATTGGTTCTCCCTCAGCAACCATAATCCCTTTCATCTACAGGAACGGGACCCCTGATTTATGGCTGGGGTGGAGCTGCAGGATAATGTGCTAGAGCTCAAGGTCACTTTGAACTGTAGGATCGGCCCCTCAAACCCAACAAGCACTTCTTGGAAATCCTATACAGGGTCACTATGGATCAGAACCTACTCAATGGCATTTAACAACATACAGCCACCTGTAATAAAGACAATGTTTCCCAAACCTCCTATGTGCTAGATTTGGGCATACAAAAGCACTCAAACCAATGGGGGAAAGTGAAAATGAAACTTTCACAAGATGTTCTTAAGAAAAAGCCTTTTCCTTGTCCTTTCTGGTGGCTAGATGTAGACTGTGGCTGGATGACTAGAAAGATGGAACTTCCATAAATCATATACAATAAGCAACCAGCTTAGAACAAAGTCTGGAGTCCAGGAACTGTGGAGCATTACACCAGCCCCAGATACCTCGTAGAACTTACTCAGGAGAGAGAAATAATTTGCTCTTCTTTAGTATATTGATACTTGGATCTTCTTTTAAAATAAAACTAAATCATAACTAAGATACATACATTATCTCATCCAGACTTCATTACAGCGCTTGAAGTGGCCATTATCAATATTTCTATTTTGGAAATGAGAAATGAGGCTAAGAGAAACTAGGAGAGAGTTTTGCCCAAAGCCAACCAAACACGAAATAGTAGAGCTAGGATTTGAAACCAGTCGTGGTGTCATGCAGTGGGATAAAGCATTGGACTTCAAGGTCCGTTTGAACCACAAGGTCAGTGGTTAAAACTCACTAGCTCCTCCTACACAGGGTTGTTATGAGTCTAACAACAACAAATCTGATGGCAGGAGTCCTGGTGTGGTGTCGTAGAATAAGCACCTCAAGGATGGCCATTCACATCCACCAGCAGCTCCTCAAAAAACCTTTACAGGGTCACTACGAGTCGAAGCCAACTCAACAACATGTAACAACAACAACAATCTGATGACAAAGAATCCTGGAGGCACAATGGTTAAGTGCTCACCTTCTAAATAAAGATGGTCAGTTTGAGCCCATTCCTTGGAAGAAAGATTGGGCAGGCTGCTTCCATAAGGACCGTAGCCTTGGCAACCCTAAGGGGCAGTCCTACTCTGTCCTGTAGAATTGATGAGTCCGAATCAACTCCACAGCAACGGGTTTGGTTTTGTTAACAAGATGGTTTACCATCATTACCACTAAACTTAAGGAGCTCTTGTAGCATAGTGATTATGAATCGGGCTGTGAACCACAAGGTCAGCAGTTCAAAACTACCAGCTGCTCTGTGGGAGAAAGATGAGGCTTATGTTCCCATAAAGATTTACAGTCTTGGAAACCCTGTTCAGGGTCGCAATGGGTCGGAACCGACTCGATGGCACTTAACAACAACACCACCACTAAACTTAAGGAAACTAATCCTCTAACCATTCTAACATCACCCCACAAGGATGAAAATCAGATTTTTCTTTAATGTTTCAGTATAAAATACACAGAGAAAAACTGCACAGTCTTATTTTTAAATGAGGAGCCTATCCAATCAAAAGCCTTATGTTTGCTTTTATATTCTTCCTGAGGTTTCATGTGCTCACTTTCTCTTGTCCGGAGATAAAGGTGATGTAGGCACCATTCTTTCTGTATTTATTTTACGACCCAGAAACTCATTATTAAAGTACTCCAGAGACTTCACTTTACCAGACTAAATCATCTTAGGTCCTTAGCCTGTTAAACAGTCTTAATTTCCAACCTTTTGAATTACTTCCACTGTAAATCTGTGAACACTCTTTATTTAATATATCTTAAGCTTTTACCCAAGTTTGTGGTTGTAAATTTAGCGACATATGTAGCTTGAGAAGGACTTTTTCACAGCACCTCCTTTGTACCAGGTCAGGGTTCACGCATTAGCCCACCCACCATATACAAGTAGATTTCAATGCTTGGTGAGTTGAGAGTGACTTTCTTTTTCAAAGACAAAGAGATCTTTGTGTTATTGCTGAAAGGCCACATGAATAACTTGAAAACAAAGGATTTGTCAATGACAATCTGTTCTTTATGTTTTCAGATTTTGTGGTTAGCTAACCATAATCCACTGAAATTCATCTGGGAACAAGAAGGGCATGGGAAAGAGCAGTTGTTTCCTTTCTGGGACAGACCCAGTGGATCAGCAGGCAGGGAGAGGTGTACCATCTGAGAGAGGTAAACTCAGAGCAGCAAAACTCCCATGGTCAGATATGAGGGGGGAGGCCAGGGACTAGAGCTGCTATCACACATGTTCATCTGGGGGCAAAGTGCTTAGATTAAAAAAGGCATCTACTCCACAGTGGGATTCTAAAGGGAGTTAAAAAACCCATTTGCCATAGGGTTGAATACAATTTATGGTAATCCCAGGGGGTTTGGAATAGAACTATACCTCATAGGGTGTTCAATGGTTGATTTTTCCAAAGTAGATAACCAGGACTTTCCTCTAAAGTGTCTTTGGGTAAGCAGCCACACCTGTTCACTGTTTGCACCACCCAGAGACTCCTGCTGGTTTGTTTTTGTTGTTAAGTGCAGTCAAGTCATTCCAACTCATAAGCGATCTTTGTACACCAGAAGGAAACACCACCTGGCCCTCTGCCATCCTCACCATTGCTGCTAGGCTTGAGCCCATTGTTGCTGCCACTGTGCCAATTCATCTTGTTGGGGGTTTCCACCTTTTTTGCTATCCCTCTGCTTTACCAAGCACAATGTCCTTTTCCAAGGACTAGTCCCTCCTGATAATATGTCCGAAGTATGAAAGACGAAGTCTGGCCATCTTGGCATCTAAGGAACATTCTAGTTGTACTCCTTCCAAAACAGATTTGTTTCTTCTGGCAGTCCATGGTACCTTTAAGTCCTCTCCAACATCAGAACTCAAATGCATCAATTCTTCTATGGCATTTCTTATTCATGGCTCAATTTTCACATACTTATGAGGCTTTAAGGAGCTCTGGTAGTGTAGTGGTTACAAATCGGGCTGCGAACCTTAAGGTCAGCAGTTCGAAACTACCAGCTGCTGCATGGGAGAAAGATAAGGCTTTCTACTCATGTAAAGATTTACAGCCTCGGAAACCCTGTACAAGGTCACTATGGGTCAGAACCAACTCGATGGCACTTAACAACAACAACAACAACAACATGAGGCTATTGAAAATACCATGACTTGAGTCAGGCACACCTTAGTCCTCAAGCTGACGTCTTTCCTTTTGTACACTTTAAAGAAGCCTTGTGTAGCATGTTTACCTAATGCAATACATCATTTGATTTTGTGACTGTGACTTTCATGAGTGTTGATGGTTGGTGCAAGGAAAATGAAATATTTGACAACTTCAATCTTTTATCCATTTATCACAATGTTATTTATTGGTATAGTTGTGAGGATTTGCATTTTCTTTATATTGAGGTTCAACCCATACTGAAGGCTGTGGCCTTTGATCTTCATCAGTATTTTAAGTCCTCCTGGCTTTCAGCAAACAAAGGTGTATCATCTGCATATCCCAGGTTGTTAATTAGTCTTCTTCCCATCCTGATGCCATGTTCTTCTTCATATAATCAAGCTTCTTGGATTGTTTGTATACAAATTGAGTAAATATGTGAATGAATACAACCCTGGCCCACACCATTCCTAATTTTTAACCATTCAATGTTCCCTTGTTCTGTCTAAACTATTAGCCTCTTGGTCTAAGTACAAGTTCCTCATGAGCACAATTAAGTCTTCTGGAATACTCATTTTCCACAATGTTGCCAATAGCTTGTCATGGTCCATACAATCGAAAGTCTCTGTGTAGTCAATAGAGCACAGGTAAACATCTTTATGGTATTCTCTGCTGTCAGTCAAGATATATTTGACATTAGCAATGATATCCCTCGTTCCATGTCCTCTTCTGAATCCGGCTTGAACCTCTGGAAGTTCTATGTCAATGTGTGATTGCAATCATTTTTTTATTATCTTTAGCAAAATTTTACTTGCATGTGATATATATGATATTGTCTGATGATTTTCCCATTCCACTGGGTCACCTCTCTTTGGAATGGGCACAAATATGGATCTCTTCCAGTCAGTTGGCCAGGTAGTTGTCTTCCACATTTCTTGGCATAGATGAGTGAGTGCCTCCACTGCTTCATTAGTTTATTGAAAGATTTCAATATGTAGTCCGTCAATTCCTGGTGCCTTGTTCTTTGCCAAGGAATTAAATGTACTTTGAACTTCTTCCTTCAGTATCAATAATATGATACCTCTTGAAATGGTTGAACATAGATCATATATTTTTAGTCCAGTGGCTTTGTATTTCTTCCATCTTCTTTGTATGCTTTCTGCATCATTCAATAATTTGCCTAGAGAATCTTTCAATAACACAGGACAAGATTTGAATTTTTTCTTCAGTTCCCCTTTTGGTTTTCTGATTCCAAGTCTTTGCACATTTCATTATAATATCTGATTTTGCCTTCCTGAGCTGAACTTTCAAATTTCCTATTTAGCTCTTTTACCTCCCATTTCTTCCATTTGCTTAGCATCTCTAAGCTAGAGGGCAAGTTTCAGAGTCACTTCTGACATCCATTTTGGTCTTTTCCTTCTTTCTTCTCTTCTTAATGACCTTTTGCTTACTTCTTATATGATGTTCATGATGTCATCCCACAACTTTTCTGGTCTTTGGTCTTTAGTGTGTAATGCATTAAATCTGTTCTTCAGACAACCTCTGAATTCAGATGGGATATATGCAAACTCATGTTGGACTTATTTTCATTTTCTTGAGCTTCAGTCTGAATTTGCATATGAGCAATTCATAGTGTGCTCCACAGTCTGCCCCTGATCTTGTTTTGACTGATAATATGGAGCTTTTCCATTTTCTCTGTACACAGATGCAATCAATTTGATTTCTGTGTATTCCATTTGGTGAGGTCCATATGTATAGTCATCTTTTATGTTGTTTAAAAAAGGTATTTGCAACCAAGAAGTCATTAGTCTTGCAAAATTCTATCATGCAATTTCCAGCATTGTTTCTATCACAATGCCATATTTTCCAACTGATCCTTCCTCTTTGTTTCCAACCTTTGCATTCCTATCACCAGTAATTATTAATACATTTTGATTGGATTTTCAATCAATTTTAGACAGAAGAAGTTGGTAGAATCACTCAATTTCATAACTGGTTTTAGTGGTTGGTGCTTAATAGTGGTATTAACTGGTCTTCCTTGTAGGTGTATGGATATAATCCTATCACAGAAAACACTGAACTGCAAGACAAATCTTGATCTGTTCTTTTTCATGATAAATGCAACACCATTCCTCTTCAATTTGTCATTTCTGGCATAGTAAACCATGTGATTATCAGATTCAAAATGGCCAATGTCAGTCCATTTCAGCTCACTAATGCCTAAGATATTGATGCTTATGCATTCTATTTCATTTTTGACAACTTCCAATTTTCCTAGATTCATGCTTTGTACATACCATGTTCTGATTATTAATGGATTCTTACAGCTATTTTTCTTCATTTTGAGTTGTGCTCCATCAGTACATGAAGGTACTGAAGGCTTAATCCATTCATGTCCTCGTGGTCAACTCTATTTTGAGAAGGCAGCTCTTCCCCAGTCAGATTTTGAGTGCCTTCCAACCTGAGGGGCTCATCTTCCAGTATTATATCTGACAATATTCTGGTGCTTTTAATCACGTTTCAATATTCAGTAGTCTGGTGCTGACAGTGTTTCACTGCTACTCATAAGGTTCTCAGAGATTAAATATGCGGAAGTGATTCATCTCTCATTCTTCCTAGTCTATCTTGGTCTGGACTCTCAGCTGAAACCGGTTTACTGTGGGTGACCCTGCTGGTGTTAAAAATAGCCATGACATAGCTTCCAGAATCACAGCAACATGCAAGTCACCACAGTACAACAAACAGACAGATGAGAGGTGGTTAAAAGAAGTAGCAGAGATAAAAAGTAAGCAGGACCTAACAACAGCTGAGTATGGAAGTTGGGACTATTAAGGAGTCAAGGTCAGTATATTGGGAGAATAGGATGGCCAAAGTAGCAACCTTCTCCAATAGAAGCCAGAGCTCTGTCCTGGGGGTAAACACACACACACACACACACACACACACACAATGCTTTTTCTTTGTCATGATATTTTTTAATCAGTTCTGTATTCACTATTTACTAATCTGCTCCTTCCTCATCAGCCCATCAGCTGCTTGAGAGTAAAGACCATGTCTGAGTGGAGGCATCTGATGTAAAACTATTTCTATGTTAAATGATAAATAAGGAAGGAATGGAAGGCATTTCTAAGAGGGAGAGATGAGCAATAAAATTAATAGCATATCATTCAAAATAATACAAGTTTGTATTTAATATGAATATAGCATACATTTATGTAAAGCAAGAGTTCCAGCAGTCATAATTGTGGAAGAAGGAAACACATCACCAACAAGACCAATCACAGAAAACATGATCATACAGGTCAGGCAAGATAATTAAACAAGAAAACTACCTAGTCACTAGGGGACAGGAGACAGAAACAGCAGCTCAGCCAGAAAGGGAATGGGTACACCCAGTACTAAGAGCTGCACCCTCACCTGAGGGACTGAGAAGTCCAGGCTATGGGCCAGCAGGATGGATTCTGTCTTCTTTCACCTCTCTTCTGGAATTTAACCGGAAGTGACTTTCTGCTCTGAGCCCGGACCTGTGAATTTCTTTCATAAAGCAAAGATGAGCATAGGAGCCGAATGGGCTGGAGGATTTCTTACAAAAGCCAATGTGGTATGTAAAAAGGAGCTTTGGATTCTAAATGAGCGACAACTCTGCCGTTAACATGGGGTGTGAAATTTGGCCAATCACATTTTCTGGTTTTACCTAGTTATATATATATAGCCCGCTGTCACAAGGAGCCCAGTGGCACTGTAAGATAAGTACTACAATGTTAACTACAAGATCCACAATTCAAATTCACAAGCTGCTTTTCAGAAGAAAGTTGATATTCCCTGCTCCCCAAAGATTTCCAGCTCCTAAAACCCTATGCAGGGGTGCTATGATTTGAAATGGATTCAGTGTCAGTGTGTTGAATTCGGTTTGATCACCAAATGGCCTAAGAGTACAATGAAATCATGCAAGAAATAATTATTAAACAATAAAATGATGGCAATCTTTCTTCCTAGTGTTTAATTGGAAACTTTACCATAAAGTCAGGCTCCAGAGCTAACTATGAGTAAGTAATTTCTCTTCACTCTGTGATACAAGGGGCAAGATCTTTTGTTATGCTGTGAATGTAGTTTTACTTGAAGTAGTCAATAAATCTCACGCTCTCTTAACTATCTCCTAACTGCCTACTTCCCTTCCTCCATAGAGGACTACCAGGATGGAAACAAAAGACTAGGGACTAGGTAGACAAACATTCACCAAGGACTCTGTCCTCTGCAATTAAGGAAGTTGGTGTTGGGTTCTTGTTTATGAATAGGCTCCTTGTACGCTGGCAATTTATGAGACCCCTCCAGAGCACCATGGCCAGAATTTATTATTTTGACCACATGATTAAACACTAACAACTGTAGCCTAAATTGTGATTTGTGTGAGAATAAGATCCATGAGGCATTTCACTTTGCATCATCAGTTCAGAGCAGAGTGCCTGGAATATAGTTGCTCAATAAATGTCAGAACTAGGGCAGGCTTCAGAACCACATGACAATTGACTTCCATGCCATAACTTGTATCATTTGGCTGAGGTCTATGTTCAACTGCTTCCCTTCATACCTATTGCCAAAGGAGATTTTGATAAATTCCCCAGAGTCTCTAGAATACAAAATGGTCTTGGTTAAATAGATGATGACAGGCAAATTTTTATATTAATTCAGTACACGAGGCAAAGCTTCTATATGTTACAGTAATCATAAATAGGGGTGTTAATACCTGAAACATCAGAATGTGGTTTTGCTTAACCTAAATATCTAGTTACATGTACTAACAGGCTATAGAAATACATGTTGAGTCCCATGCTTACTTTCCTATTATTTTACCTTTATCATCTTCTATTCTCTCATTGGTACAAGACAGCTTTTCTTCTGTGTTCTGGTGTTGTGCTATAAGATGTGCACTGGACTGCTAGCCAGCAGGTTAGCAGTTCAAACCCACCAGCCGGTCCTTGGAAACTCTACACAGGGTTGCTATGAGTTGGAACTCAGTGTACAGCACATAATAACAATAACATAAAAATAAATAGTCATTGACTAATCTGTAAAGAACTCAGAGGGGAAGATGGGATAAAATAAGTAAATTATAAAAAAGAAAGGATATAAAACACTCATGTGGATTTTAGATGAAAATAAAATGTTTGATAAGAAAAAGGAAAGATTAGAGTTGTTGGTGGCTTGTGAGTTGCTGTGATTCTGAAAGCTATGCCATCGGTATTTTAAATATCAGCAGGGTCACCCATGGAAGACAGGTTACAGATGAGCTTCCAGACAAAGACAGACTAAGAAGAAGGAGTGAC
>NW_006408550.1:21260603-21267070 GCF_000296735.1 Chrysochloris asiatica | reverse complement strand
GAACACTTAATTGTGCTCATAAGGAATCTGTATTTGGACCAAGAGGCAGTTGTTCGAACAGAACATGGGAACACTGAATGGCATAAAATTAAAAAAGGTGTGTGATGGGAGTGTATTCTTTCACCATACTTATTCAAACTGTATGCTGAGCAAATCATCAAAGAATCTCGGTTGTATGAATAAAAACGCAGCATCAGGATTGGAGGAAGACACATTAACAACCTGTGATATGCAGATGATACAACCTTGCTTGCTGAAGATGAAGAGGACTTAAAACATTTACTGATGAAGATCAAAGAGGATAGCCTTCGGTATGGATTACATCTCAATGTCAAGAAAACAAAAATCCTCACCACTGGACAAATAAACAACATTCTTATCAATGGAGAAAAGATTGAAGTTGTCAAGGACTGCATTCTTCTTGTAACAACTATCAAAACTCATGGAAGCAGCAGTCAAGAAATCAAATGACCTATTGCATTAGGCAAATCTGTTGCACAAGACCTTTTTAAAGTGTTGAAGAGCAAAGATGTAAACTTGAAGACTAAGGTGCACGTGACCCAAGCCATGGTATTTTCAATAACCTCGTGTGCATGTGAAAGTTTGACTGTAAATAAAGAAGACTGTAGAAGAATTAATGCATTTGAGTTTTGGTATTGGAGGAGAATATTGAAAGTGCCATGGGCTGCCAAAAGAACCAACAGATCTGTGTTGGAAGAAGTGCAGACAGAGTGTTTCTTGGAGGCCAGGATGGCCAAACTTGGTCTCTCATACTTCAGAAATATTGTTAGGAGAGATCAGTCACTGGAGAAGGATATCATGTTTGGTAAGGTGGAGGGTCAGAGAAAAAGAGGAAGACCCCCAACAAGATGGATTGGCTAAGTGGCAGCATCGATGGATTCAAGCGTGGCAACAATAGTGATGTTGGCCCATGATCTGGCAGTATTTTGTTCTGCTGTTCATAGGGTTGCTATGAGTCGGACCTGACTCGATGGCACCTAACAACTACAACAACATATCCACTAGAAGAAATATAAACTGAATTGATCCCTTTTCTTTTTTTAACTTTTTTTTTTTGTGACTTGAGTGAAGGATTGTTTACATTGCAGATCATTAGTTTGACATTCAACAAATCCTATACTTTGCTTCATTTCATGGTTGCGATCCCCTCCATGCACCAACAGTTCACAGCATTTCTCTATTCACTTTAATCACTGCATTCCTCCCTGTGTCTCTGCCACCCCCCAGCTTTCCTCTGCCAACCTGCCTCTGGTTGTATACTGCCCGCCCTGTCACTGATCTCTTTTCTTATCAAATTTGCAACTACTGCTGTTTCTATATGACTCCAATATGCTGATTAAATATCTGGACGAGGAAGCACAAAGTGGATATATATGAGCTTGGTGTCAAATAGCAATGATTTCATAGACTAATTAACGATTGGAGCCTCCATTTCAACTCCCTGTAGAAAAGGAGAGCAGATGTGCGAATTACTGACAATAGATACAAAGTACACAACTAATAAATAGATGCTCAATGAAGAGTTCCCATTAACTGTAATAGCCTCGCTTACAGAAGGCTCTATGCTACCTGTGAACCACTAACCCAATGCAAGAGGGAGTCGTAGTATTCCAAATAAACTACTCCTGTTGAAAACATGATGAAATTAACTGGAAATGGAGACAGGACCACCACAGCAGATGAGGTGAAGCCCCACACAGGAAGACCAAGATGATTATACAAAAAGTGCTCCCAATTTGAAGACTGCTTAAAGTCAGGCTGCTCTTTCTGTTGTTTTTTTGTTTTGTTTTGTTTTGCCTTTTCAAGTAAGCACTTCCAAAGCAATTTTCACCAGTTTTTAAAGCATCATGGATTAGAAGAATATATACAAACTCTGTTCCTTCAGAGTCCCACTCATTACACCTGAAATCTCAGAAATAACTTTATCTAACACAATGAATCTTGGTGGAAAGTAGGAAGTTTTTGAAATTACAGGGACAGAAGAGATGACCTAAAATTAAAGTCCTTAGAAAAGCTACCAGGAAAAGATCCAGAAGGAAAAGAAAGGAAACCTTCTTGCTACCAGTGTACCCTCCTTTAACCCAATTTTAATAGGAAGAAAAGGAGGCAAGATCAGAAGCGGTGATAATGGTAGTTGCGTACCATCCAGTGGATTCTGACTTATAGTGATCCTGTATAGGGTTTCTAAGGCTGTAAATCTTTGCATGAGCAGGAAGTTTCATATGTTTTTCAGACAAGTGGCTGGTAGATTTGAACTGTTAACCTTGCAGTGAGCAGTGCAATACATAACCCCCTACCCTATCAGGGCTCCTGAAATCAATAGCAGGAGATTCATAAAGATAATAGAAACAGCAGGAGTAATGTGTAACCTGATCCTCTAACAGGGTAATATTCCAAAGTGTTTACATGTTCCAAGTGATCTTTCTGCATGTGGGAAAAGGCACTATTACAGTCAGGTCCTAATGGTTCATTTGGTCTCCCTATCAATGAATCATTTCATTCTAAAAGGAAGCAGCAGTCATGAAATCAAGTGACATATTGCACTGGGGAAATCTGCTGCAAAAAACTTTATTTAAGTTTTCAAAAGCAAAGATGTCACTTTGATGACTGAGGTGCATGTCAGATGCAAGCCTCAGATGCATGGAAAACTGGATAATGAAAAAGGAAAGCAGAAGAATCGATGTCCATAAACAGCGGTGTTGACAAAGGGTATTGAATCTAAAATAGAGTACCAGAAGAATCAACAAATCAATTTTACAAAAAATACAACCTTAGGAGGTTAGAAGCAAGGATAGTGCTGCTTACTTTGAGTACAACACATCAGGAATGACTAATCACTAGAAAATGACATCATGGCTGGTAAAACTGAAGATCTGTAAAAATAAGGGACGCCTTAAATAGATGGATTGACACAAGAGTCAGAGCAATGGACTCAAACATAACAATGATCCTGAAGGTGGGAGAGGGTCAGGCAACACTTTTTTTCTGTTCTCCATAAGTCAGAGCCAAGTCACACGCACATAACAGCAAATATATATACATTAGACAAAATTGTAGTAAGCCAATTCACAGACATTGCCTTCAGTGGATTGAATATATGAAGATAAGTAAGAGTGATTGCTGATAGCGTTCCTGTTCATACATGCACAGGTTTATTCCACATGTGTTTAAACATGACCCTGCCATCACTGGATGGCTGCAGACAAGTTCTCTAGTGATACAATTGTCTTAGTCTCATTCCCTACTATCAACAGAGTCCTGAAGTGGCGCTGTAGCATAAGCACTGGACTGCTAACCACAAGATTGGATATGCAAACCCATCAGCTGCTCCTTGGAAACCTTATACAGGGTCGCCATGAGTTGGAAGTAACTTTGCAGCACTTAGCAACCATTGAATCGATTCAGACCCAGGGTGACCCTATGCAGCATTTCCAAGGTTGCAGAGCTTTGCAGGAGCAGAAATCCTCATCTTTCTCCTGAGGAGTAGCTGGTGGGTTTGCACCGCCAACCCTGTGGTTAGCAGTCCAACTTTCAATTTTTAAAAAAAGTCCAATCAAGCCAGTAACTTCCAAAGAGATTTGCTGGACCAGTTATATCCAAGGCCGCTCAGAGGTTTTGGCATCTGTTTTTTAGGATTCCAGTGGGATAACCTTGGTAGATTTTCTTGAATGACACATGATTATCATAGGAGCTTGTTATGAAACAATTTTCAGAAAACTGTATGGGTAAGAAAAAGACTAGGAAAATTGTTCTGAGGGATTTTTCCCGTCATGACAATGCACCTGCTCATTCTTCAAGGGTATCAAGGGCTGTCCTATGAAAATGTTGTGGAGAAACCTTGCTGGTTCATCTCCAGTTCGAACGGGGTGCTTAATAGTTTAGAAGTCCTGGTGTGGCACTGTAGGATAAGCACGAGACTGAAGGGTTGATTTGAACAGCAAGGTAGGCAGTTTAAATTCACCAGCTGCTCCTTGGAAACCTGACACAGGGTTGTTATGAGTCAGAGCCTATTCAATGGCACTTAACAACAATGGCAATATTCATTAAATAATGGTATTAAAGTAGGGAGCTTCCTTATGGGAATCAACAAATTCAGCATTGTTGTATCAACAGATTATTTGGTACAGCAAGTGCAACCTTCTCAGTTAGTTTATTATAGTGATTGTGTGTGTGTGTGTTGTGTGTGGTGTGTTTAATCATAAGAAAGAGTCTTTCCCTCCCAAGACTGAAACTCAAAGGGAACGCACGAGCAGGCCCGTAAGCTCATTGGGGATCATGTTGGTCTACTTGCAAGTGGAAGTGGGGGAAAAGCAGTAATGAAGACTTGGACTGAGTTCAACCATGTTCCAAAGACTCCTGTTGATCTTGAGATGAGACAGAGAAGAGGAAGGGCTGGTTGGTGCGAAGTTTGGGGAGAACTGGGAACTCCTGAACCCGTGGACATTAACCTAACCACTGGGGACTAGAGCTGAGAGTGAGGCTTCCAGCAGATAAGAAGTGGGGGGGAAGCACACAAGAATGCCCAAACTTGCAGATAGCAATCATTTGACCTAGCTTGGATGGCTTGATGATCAGAACTCTACTAGAGGAAGATAAAGATGTTTGACACAGGAAGCAAATGTAAATTGATACAATTTGATGAACTTGACCTTTGCTTATGGATGTAGTTACTTAAAATACCAATCGAGAGGGACGGTGTCTTCACATCAAGGATCAAGCTTATTCCCTTAATACATAGGGTTGAGAGGGACTGGCAACTTAGACATTGGCTACTTAAAATGGGGTGGGGGGGATTATAAAGGCACAAAGTGGCTGGCTTACAAGTTTTTAAGAGGGAGTTTAGTTTCAGAGCAAGCGGGGGGGTGGGGTAGAATCCCCACTGAATAGTTTTCATCTAGTCTACATGGGTCTGGTGAAAAGAGATGGGGTAGGATTCTTTTGATTCAACAATTAAGTAATTGTTATCATGACTAATTGCAATTGTCACAACTATAAAGGGAATAGATGTGTAACAAAAAGGGGGGAGTAGTTTATCTTACATTCTAGGAACATCAGAAGAAAAAGCATGAGCAGGACATGGGACCCTATCCAGAGAAACACCAACACCAGAGACGGGGGCAGAGGTGGTGGCATGGAGACATAGAGCAGTTGAGGACTCTAGACTCATGGAAAGAGAAAGGTTGTGTGCCTGCTGCCAGGAGGCAGACTTGCAAACTGTGCCCTTTGGTGGTTTAAGCGATTATATATTCCTGTGTGTTTTGTGTACATTAAAAAGAAAAAGAAAAAAAAAAAAAATAGAGGCACATACTATGAACCAATGGTGCATGGAGGTGATTATAATTATTACAATGAAACAAAATATGATTGGTTGAGTATAAAACCAATGTTCCTGCGATATAAACTATCACTCAATCCACAATAAAAGCTTTAAAATAAAAAACTTTAAAAGAGTCTTACATCAGCTGCTAATATAGCTGCTTCATTCCAACTTTATCGGTTTCTTTTTACTGTTGCAGTCTCTGTGCACTTTCTTTTGGTTCTTTTGGTGTGCTAAAGGTCTCAGGCAGTCCATCCTTCTAAAAGTCTGCAGTCCTTCGCCTCTGGCCAAATGGCAATAATTTACTAAAAGACCATTACAATTCTCCAAAGAACATTGCTACTAATTGTCAAATCTCCGGCTGGTGTCGCAGATTACTCTGGCTTTTCAGAGCTGCAGGGGTTTATAGGCAACCTAGGTAGGCCAGGCAGGTGAGCCCTGGTTCCCCATGAACTGGTAAACTCTGCTGACTAGGTTACCCAGACAGCTCCTTAGCTTCTAAGGTCAAAGAAGCCAGTATTGTCCAGGGGAGAAAAGTTTCCCAAAGATACTTTGAATGGTTGCCTCTAAAACTAAGAAATCTCATGCTGACTCTATTTCTTTTGAGTTTCCTGTTTCCTGCATTTAAATTCTTCTCATTTCCATGCCCACTAGCTCCCTAAAAGTTGTTGGGTTTACAGCTATATTTTTGCAACCTAATCTAAGCTGTGCACCAAACCAACTAAACCCATTATCAGCAAGTCAATTCCAACTTATAGTGACCCTATATAGGGTTGCCTGGGAAGTGCAATGGTTCTGTAGGATCCGCACTAGACTACAAACCACAGGTTTGGTGGCTCAAACCCACCAGCAGCTTAATGGGTAAAGGATAAGGCTTTCTGCTTCCCAAAGATTTACAGCCTTGGAAAACCTATACAGAATCACTATTAGATGGAACCAACTCAACAGCAATTAACAAAAACATATAGGGTTTCCTAGACAGCAGACAGTCTTAATCTTTTTTCTATAGAGTGAGTTTGAACTGCCTACCTAGCATCTCTGGTAGCGTAGTGGTTACGAATCGGGCTGCGAACCTTAAGGTCAGCGGTTCGAAACTACCAGCTGCTCCGCGGGAGAAAGATGAGGCTTT
>NW_006408550.1:21254900-21259408 GCF_000296735.1 Chrysochloris asiatica | reverse complement strand
AACAACAACAACAACAACTAAGGAGCTCAGGTGGCGTAGTGGTTACGAATCGGGCTGTGAACCGCAAGGTCAGCAGTTCGAAACTACCAGTGGTTCCGTGGATTTACAGCCTCAGAAACCCTGTGCAGCGTCGCTATTGAGTCGGAACTGACTACAAGGCACATAACAACAACAACAACTACTAAACTCTAACAACTGCAAGCTTGGTGGTTCAAGCTCACCAACTGCTCCTCGGAAACCCTATACAGGGTTGCTGCGGATCGGAACCGACTCAACAGCACTACCGACTCAACAGCACTTCACAACAACGGCCTGGCCACAGCAGTCCTGGTGTGGTGCTCTGGGATAATGCGTCCAACTGCAAGGTGAATGGTTCAAGCTCATTAGCTGCTTCTTGGAAACCCTATACAAGGTCGCTACAGGTCAGAATCAACTCCACAACACTTAACAACAACAACCTGACCACAGGTGACACTAATCAGAGTATATGCCCCAAATGTTAGATTGTACATTAAAATACTTAGCACGCTTTACATATGGTCCAGTTGTGTACATAGCCTATTGTTGTTGTTAAGTTCTGTAGAGTAGGTTTTCACCCATACCTACCCTGTGTAGGGTTTCCGAGGAGTGACTGGTGAGCTTGACCAACCTCACGGTTCAAACCGACTTTGTAGTTCATCATATTAACCCACAGCGCCACACCAAGACTTCACATATTCTATTAGGTAATTTATAAAATAAATGTAACTTTTATGTTACATATTTTACTTTATTAGAACTTTTTTAAACACTGGATTAAAAAACAGAAGCTCCTTTTTTTTTTTTTTAAGTCCAGAAGATTTTCCCACACTCCTTGTGGTGAAGTCTACACTGGGCTACAGAATGAAGCTTTTCAAGGTTTTCCATGCATGCAACATTAGGGAAGTAAATAAATAAATAGAAGACCTGGGATCCTTGAAGTTGATTTTACGATTTTAAAACAATTCAAGCTAAATCTAGCAAGTTAATATATGCACATGTGAATTACATTTATGCTATTATAATGAAGTACTTTCCATAGCCTGAATAGCAATTAGAGATTGTATCTGTTTTTAGTATCTGATAAATTGGGCTGCGTTAAGTGCCATTGAGTTGGTTCTGATTCACAGTGATCCTGTATAGGGTTTCCAAGTAGTAGCTGATGAGCTTGAACTACTGACCTTTCAGTTTACACCAACCTTGTGGCCAAGTACTTTATCCCATAGCACCACACCAGGACTCCTAGGATCGAGTTTACATAATAAAATAACTAAACACAAACAAACAATGCTTTGTTTGGTAGCCCTGGTAGCATAATGGACTACAAGATCAGTAGTTCGAATCTACTAGTCACTCCACAGGAGAAAGAGGAAAATCTACTCCTGAAAAGATTTACTGCCTTGGAAACCCTATACAGGGTCACTGTGAGTCAGAACCCACTCAGTAGCATATAGCACCCACTAATACATCATAATAATATCAATCATAATTTACTAGGCCTTAGGGCTCCTGGATGGTGCAAATGTTTGCCCTCAACATCCAACCTAAAAGTTGGTGGTTGGGACCCAGCAGCACATGAGAAGAAAGTCCTGGCAATCCGCTTGCATAAAGATTACAGCCAAGAAATCCATACCAGGGTAAGTCAAAAAGTATTTACAAAATCAGAGAAACCTTTACTAAGCAAAAATATCAAAACTGCTTCTCAGCATATCCCCTATCTAGGTCTATACACTTCTGAAGGTGGTGATCATCTCCCTAACCTTTCCCCAAAGAATTCTGTACTTCAGTTTATACCACATCAAATGGAGGTATCAGATGTATTGGCATCCTCTGAGGGATTCAAGTCATGTTCCTTTGAAATGTTGAGTTTAGGGAATGAAAAGAAGTCTAAGAGGCGAGATCAGAATTGTAGGGTTAATGAAGCGCTATCTCCCAAATATGGACATTCCTTGCTATCCTCAAAGTATGTACGAGTGCACTGTCGTGATGAACAACTTACTTGGCATAACTTTCCTGGCCATTTTCCCACCAATGTAGTTTATTCATTTCTGTAAAACTTCTTCCTAACAAGCCCCCACGATTATACTGTGTCCTTCGAGAAAATCAGTGAAGATTACCTTCTTCTTTGGAGTCCCAAAAAGTCACCATCAACTTCTGAGCTGACAGCCCTCTTTGACTGTGACTGGCCCAGAAGATCCCCTTGGGAGGCACCATTTTGATCGGACCTAGGTTTTTGTTTGGTTTATTATTTTTTTTTTGAAGGCACGCTAATGAAAGGAAAAGGAGCCTGGTGGTACTGTGGGTTCTGTGTTGGCAGGTGGCTCAAACCCATCTGTTATTCCTCGGGCAAAAGATAAGGCTGTCTACTCCCATAATATAAGGAACTCTGGTAGCATAGTGGTTACGAATCGAGCTGCTAACCTCAAGGTCAGCAGTTGGAAGCTACCAGCTGTTCCATGAGAGAAAGACGAGGCTTTCTGCTCTTGTAAAGATTTATAGCCTCGGAAACCCTGTACAGGATCACTATGAGTAGGAACCAACTCCATGGCACACCACCATCACTCCTATAAAGATCTAGCCTGTGGGTTGGCTTTTACACAGGTATGTTAAAGTGGTACATCACTTCAATTAGATTCTTCTTGTAAGTGTCATAGAGTCAGTTACAACTCATAGTAACCCTGCATAGGGCTTCCGAGGAGCAATTGGTGGGTTTGATCCACTGACCTTGTGATTAGCAGTCTAGTGCTTAGCCTACAGCGCCACACCAGGCCTACTGTAGGCACCAAATCCTTTGTCATCCAGTTGGTGCTCCCAGTGACCCTAAAGGACAGAGAAGAGCTGCTTCATAAGGTTTCCCAGGCTGCAATCTTTACGGAAGCAGGCTGCCACATCTTTCTCCTGCTGAGAAGGCTGATGGGTTTCAGCTGTTGACCATTTGGTTAGCAGTTGAACATTTAACCACTGCACCACCAATTCCTACTGTACATTCAGCAATTTGTATGTATCAGTTGCTCAAGACCATATGCTAACATGACTATTTCTCATCACTGTTATTTATTGGGCTCTTGAATCGCTGGTTCTGCATCTTATATGGTCAGTCTTATGAACATGCTACCGGACATGGAAACTTCCATCCACTGACTTCTGGCAATAGCCAAAGGAAGTTTGCACATAATCAACATGCTGAACTACAAGCAAGCCAGTACTTTGACCTTATATAAGTGCTGATACCATCTGAAAAATTTTGTCTTCACACCATACTTTTATTATTCTCCCTTACAGAATTCACAGACAACTGCCACAGATTGTAATGTAGAGATTATGGTAAAGGAAGAAGAGAATGAGGAAGTTGCCTTAGAAATGGTGAGTGTGCCTTTGAATGTTTCTTCTGCAGAAAAAGAAAAAAAAAGAAAAAAAATCCTCAAAAGACTTCCTTTCAGGGAGAATCTGAATTTAGAGATCAGAGTATCATCTAGTTGGGCCTAAACTGTCATTTGGGAGCGGTGGGCGAGCTGGACAATCAGTATAATTTCTTTCCAAAGCTCTTCCAATTCTAAGCTTGATTCAAAGCTGGAGAGAATGATGAGGTCCAATACACCAAAACTGGGGACTCCCCACCCTTCCCATCTGTGTGTGTGTGTTGGGGGGGTGGGGGTTGGAGGAGATTGCCTTGTTCTCTGCCCACTTTCCACTTCTGGGATGACCTAGTTCTGCTGTACCAGTCTGAGAAAAGTACTTTTCTCCAATGAAACCCTGAGGTAGCCAGAGCAATGCATGTCCTCTTTCCCCAGTCCGACCCTCTGGCCTGAATACATTAGGGTAGACTTGGAAAGTGGATCACACCGTGCGGTAGCGTTTCAGATGCAGGGTGAAGCTGGCACGGAGAGGCGCGGAGTCTCATGTCGTCTGGTGTTGACTAGGGCAGGCTGGCTTTGAATAAGAGCATTAAATATACAGTGCTGTAGTTTGGTCCCCCGCCCGGACTCCGGTCTATGGCACTCAGCCACCGCCTCCGCCCGCCAGGCCCTGGCCGAGTGCCTGATCCTGGGAATGCCCATTCGTTCACAGTCACACCTGTTCCGTGTCTCCGCACTCCGCACCTCCGCCCAGCAGCCGCCCCGCGCCTGGCGGGGCTCAGAGACGGGATGCGGAGCTGGGGGAGGCGGGGCGGAGAAGGGAGGCCGGCCTCCCGGGGCTGAACCCGTAGGACTCGGAGCCAGGGGCCGGCCAGGCCAGGGGCTGCGAGGGCAGAAGCGGCCGAGACCGCCGAGAGGGCTTGTGGAGGGGGCGTCGCGCTCGCATTACGCTGCCGGAGCCTGCGGCACAGGCGGCGAGGCTGGGCCGAGGGATGGGGTTTGGAGCAGCCTCCTCCTTTCTCCCCGCAGCCCCAGCGCCTCCTCTCCTCGCTGGGCTGCAGCGCCCGTTAGGCCGCGCAGGGTGAGAGCCTCGCCCGGACTGGAAAGGCGGGCGCGCGGGGCCGCGGCGGGGGG
>NW_006408550.1:21249752-21254670 GCF_000296735.1 Chrysochloris asiatica | reverse complement strand
GGCGGCAAGGAGGCGAGGCGGCGGCCGGCAGCAGCACACGGCCGCTGTCCGCTGCTGAAGCGCCGGTCGAGGGCGCCACGCTGCCCGCCTGGATGCGCCTCTACTTCTACGGGATGCACGGCGTCACCCTGGACGTGCTCGTGTCCTCGGCGCGGCGCTTCGCGCGCAGCCCGGACCTCCGCATGCTGGGTTTCTCCTCGCCCTACCGCTGCCTGCTGCACTCGCTCACGCACTTCGCCCTGGAGAAGGTCTACCTGCAGCGGCGGGGCTGCCCCAGCGCCTTCGTCTTCAATTTCCTGCTCTACCCCTCGGCCCACGTGGGCTTGCAGACCCTGGCAGGCCAAGCGCTGCTACTGAGCCTTGGGGGCGGACTGGGGGGCGCGGCGGCACCGGGGGCGCTGGACCTGGCGCTGCAGTACGTGCTGGCGCTCTACCACTGCCAGGTGTTCCTGAAGCGCTTCCTGCGCCTACGGTACCGCCGGCGGCAGCAGCAGAAACAGCAGGGCGCTCCTCCCGCCCTTCCCGGCGCCCGGGCCCTGGCGGCAGCGGGCGGCCGGCGACGACGACCCCGCGGTCTCCGGGGCGCGGGGGGAGCCCCCAGCCAGGGGCTGCCTGACCTGCTCCGTTTTCTCTTCTTCGGAATGCACGGCTTTCTAGATGAGATCTTCTTCACCTTCTTCTTCAACGTGTTGGGGCAAGGGGACGGGGCGGCCAGCGGTCACACATCGCTCTGGTCCTTCTTTATGTATGGCAGCTGCAGCTTCGTAGTGGAAAAGCTCTACTTCCATCTCCACTACAGCCGGGGCTGGGGCACCTGGAAGCGGGTACCCATCTACGTGCTCTTCATCTACGCGTGGGAGTTGTCCTGGGGCCTGGGCCTCCGCATGTGCGGGGCTTGTTCCTGGGACTATTCTAACTACCCGCTCAATTTCATGGGCCTCATCACGCTGATGTATTTACCTGGTTGGTTATTCCTTAGTGTCTACCAGGACTTACTTTCCAACGTGCTGTGGCGCGTGCAGTATGTACCAACTAACTAAGACCAAAAAAGTCACAGGATTCCCACAAATGGATGCCATTTATTTTTAAACTTAAAACGCAATGGGTTTTTTTAGTCTTCATTTTTATACGCTTTGCTAAACTCTTCCAACATGTTTTACTCCACATTTTAGTTATTCTGTCTGTAAACAATACAATACTTTTGACATATGCCTCGAAATAGAACTCAAAATACATAATTTGTCAGTAGTTTAAAACTATTACAAACCCAAACTGCAAAACCATTATACCTTAACGTCGGAAAGCTATGGTTGTCACATATTTAGGCGTGGATAGGTAACAGGTACTAATCTTTGTGTTGTGAGAAAGTTGTTCCAAACAGAGACCAGTGATTTTTACAAGAGTTGGCAAAACTTTCTAATTAAATGACTTGCTTATTTTCTTTTTAATCTGATTTCATTTTTTAATTCCTTTCCATATTTACCGATGATAGCTGAAGCTCAGTGTCTCATTCTCCCGAATCCAGTTAATTACTCACTCTTCAAGTGCCTCTGTCTCTCACACAAGTGAAAAGAAATTGGCAAATGTGAAAACACGTCTGGAAATACGTTTTTAAATACGAAAGGTTTTCTAGCAACTCAGTCAGGTGACACTGTGCACAGATATTTTATTTCCATCCTGGAAATGATTGCTTTCAAATGTCCTTAGCCTTAAACACCCAGATTGTTAAAGTTGATCAGATCCGGCGTTATTGGGCTGTAAATTGTTGTTACTGTGTAAAAATGTAAAATGTTTACCTTAACATGCCCAAGGGCCAAGAGAAATCATAACACCTTTAATAGTGTTCTAACCCAAGGACTCTTCTACAAAGGCACCTCAAGAGTAGAAACAGTACCTTGGAATAAAATGAACCTGAATATTCACCCTGATTACCCTAGGCCTAATTGTTTTTTGTGAATATAGATGTGTGTTTTTTCAGTGTCTTTCTGTCATGGCGCACTAGAAAACTTTTATTTTTTTTCTCTTCTGGACCACATGGAGTTCCTAGTCTAGTCTAGTTCTGGTCAAATGCATTATTAGTTCCTGATGGCTTTTTGATGGGTCATTATTGGTGCCTGGAAGCTCCAAAAAGAAATGAGATGTTTGCTGTTTTTATATATGTAGAAAAAATGAATAGAATTGAGTATGGTTCAGCCAGGAACAACTAATACCTTCTCAGATTTCATTTTAAAGACAATTAGGAAAACTACAGTATGTATATGTGAATAATTTCCTACTCAAATCATCAGCTTACCTGTGCGGTAAAAAGGATTTTTTTTTTCCAAAAAGTATTTGTTAGGAGCCTAGAACTGAATATGTGTCAGAACTTCATTGTTGTTGTTAAGAAGTGCTGTGGAGTAGGTTCCAACTCATAGCCACCCTGTATAGGGTTTCTGAGGACCCACTGGTAAGTTTGAACTGCCAACCTTGTGTTTCAAACCAGCCTTGAAGTCGAATGCTTATCCTATAGTGCCACAACAGGACTCCAAGACTTGATTGCTGTTGTTAAGTGCCATCGAGTGGATTCCAACCCATAGCGACTCTGTATAGGGTTTCCAAGGAGCAGCTGATGAGTTTGAACCAGCAACCTTGAAGTTCAAACGACTTTGCAGACTGGCGCATGAGCCCACAACACCACATTAGGACTCCCCAGGACTTGATTTAGTCAGGCATTAGTCTTGGCATATTATAAGAGTGTTATTTTAATTTCCTGTCTGAAGTTGTGAGTTCAATGAGAAGTGTTGTCATTGTTGTTGTTAAGTGATGCTATATAATTAAGATGCCCTGGTGATGCAGTGGCTAAGTGCTTAACTGCTAACCGAAATGTTGGCAATTTGAACCTACCAGCTGCTCTGTCTGCAGGAGGAAGATGTGACAATCTGCTTCCATAAGGATGTAAGCTTTTGAAACCCTAAGGGACAGTCTGAGTTGCTCTGAGTTGGAATTACGTCAACTGACAGTAGGGTTTTGCTGTATAATCTACTTCAGCTATGCAATGTATCATATCAAATGGACTCTTGTACTCCATCAAAGGTAGGAAGAAACGTTGCTAAATGCTTGCAGGGAGTTTCACTTAAGAAAATGCCTTTTGATACTTGATCACAGATTTCTGTAAAACCTGGGGAAAAGGTGAATCGACACTAAACTAAATGAGGCAGACACTAGACAAAACATTTGTAGTTCAAATGTGACATCACACCACATTGGAGTTTAGTAGGCACACTCACACCTCCGACTCGCAGGGGGATATTTAACCTAATCTGTGACCTTCAAAATACTTGCTAAATGTGCATACTTACACTTAACTCCCTTCTCATGCTGCTTCTCAGCCCTGCTTACCCACTTTCCAACATTCTCAGGGACAGAAAGCTGGCAAAGTGACAGAAAATAAGAAAGCACCACGCTGTTGTTTTTTGTTTTGTTTTGTTTACTATGTTTGTTTGCAAGGCTACCATTTTAAGAAGAACCTGTAAGACGCAGTTGCTGCTTGGAAGATCCATCCATCATCTCTGTAACAAAAACCCATTAACAGTCTCTGCTAGTTCTGCAAATAGCTAGTGCCCCACAGTATTCAGGAAGTGATTCTCCTGTCTATTAATTCAGCACCCTGTTTTAGGGCTTCTCATCCATCCTGTGTTTATTCAACTGCTTATAAATGACATTTTTGCTGCAACTTTGAAACTTTGAAAAGAAAAACAAGATAAAGAACCATGAAATCACTCAGTTGTGTTACTCATTAGATCAGATAAGGAAACGGGAAACTGATAGCAAAAGTTTAATAGTTAATATTTAAGTAGCATTTATCACATACCAGGAACTGTTCTAAGGTGTGTTTGTGTGTGTGTGTACATACATGCATATTGGTTAAATTCTTGGCTGTAAACTGAAAGGTCAGCTGTTGGAACCAAGCAGCAGCTCTAAGAAAGAAAGTACTTGGCAATCTGCTCCCATGAAGATTATCTAGCCTAGGAAAACTCTGTTGGAGTTCTGGTGTGGCGCTGTGGGTTAATGTGCTGGACTGCAAAATTGGTTTGAACCGCAAGGTTGGTGGTTCAAGCTCACCAGTCGCTCCTAGGAAACCCTATATAGGGTCGCTATGCGTCAGAACCAACTCGATGGCACTTAACACTATGGAGTTGTTAGGATTTAGAATTGACTAGCTGCATGCACATCATGACAATATAAGAGGGTAAGTCAAAAAGTATTGTTACTAAGTTCCAGTTCATACATGTTCAGGTTTATTGCAAACAAAACATATTTAAACAGCATCAGCAATCAATGGGTGGCTACAGGCAACTTCTCTTGGGAATACACTTGTCTAGTCTGCTTAAGAGCCTTCAAAAATAAAAATCCCTATCAAAAAACAGTGGCTTCCAAGGGGACCGGCCAGGGCAGTTCAAGGCAAAGAGGTCCGCTCAGAAGGTTATGGCAACTGTTTTCTGGAACTCCAAAGGAATAATCTCTCTTTTTTTTACTTTTTACTTTTTTAAAGTTTTTATTGTGAATTGAGTGATAGTTTGCATGGAAGAACATTGGTTTTGCACTGACTGTTTCATTTTAATGATTACAATCCCCTCTATGCTTCATCATTCAATAGTATTCTGTTCCCTCTGGGGTTTTTTGTTGTTGTTGTTGTTTTTGCATGTACACACAAACACTCAGGAATATGCAATCATTTAAACAACAAAAGGGCACATTCTGCAAGCTTGCCTCCTGGCCGCCAGAACACAGTCTTTCTCTTTCCATGAATCTAGAGTCCTCAGCTGCTCCCTCTCTCCATGTCCTCATCTCTGCCTCCATTTCTGGTGTCACTGCGTCCCACATTCCGCTCATGCTCTTCTCCCTTGATGACCCTGGGGTCCTCTGTTCCTGGAACATA
>NW_006408550.1:21226840-21249282 GCF_000296735.1 Chrysochloris asiatica | reverse complement strand
AAGGGCACATTCTGTAGGTCTGCCTACTGGCCACTATCTCTTAGTCCCTCTCTTCACCATGAATCTAGAGTCCTCAGCTAGCTCCCTCTCTCCATGTCCCCATCTCTGGTGTCGCTACTTTCTGGATAAGGTCCCGCATTCCATTTGTGCTCTTTGCCTTTGATGGTCCTAGGGTCCTCTGTTTCTAGACTGTAAGATTAACCACTCACTCATTTTTGTTAAAAAAACTTTACAATTGTGACAGTCACAATTAGTCATGATAACAATTACTCACTATTGAATCATAAGAATCTTATCCCCATCTCTTTTAACTAGACCCATCTAGACAAGATGAAAACTATTCAATGGGGACTCTTTCTTTCCCCCACATAGTACTAAATTAAACTCCCCCTTGAAACCTTATAAGCCAATCACTTTGTGCCTTCATCAGCCCCTCATTTTAGGTAGCCATTGTCTAAGTTGACCATCCCTATCTACCCTGTTGATAGAGGGGATAGCATTGATACTTCATGTGAAGACTCCTTCCCTCTCTGTTGGTATTTAGAGTTACTACCTCCATGAATATAGGTCAAATTCATCAAATTACAGCAATTTACCCTTATTTCCTTTATCAAAAATTGTTTTGTTCTTTTTTTCTTCTTCTTCTTCCTCTAGTCGGGTTCTGATTATCAAGCCATTGAAGTTAGGTCAAATGGGTACTATTTGGGTGTTCTTGTGCATCTCCCCTCACTTCATATCAGCTAGATACTTCACTTTCAGCTCTAGCCCTCTGTGGCTATGTCCTTGTCCATGGGCTCAGGGGTCCCCAGGTCTCATCTCACTTTGGATCAACCAGTCCTTCCTCTTCTCTCTCTCATCTCCAGGTCAACGGGAGTCTATGGAACGTGGTTGAATTCAGCCCATTTCTTCATTGCTGCCTTTCCCCCTCTTCCATTCACTCACCAGTAGACCACCAGTGTGGTCGCCAGCAATCTTAGATGCCTGCTCATAGGTTCCCTTTGAATTTCAGCCTTATAGGGGGGTTTGCCCTGAAGGGACTTGATTGCTTGCCTTGATGGCTTTCCGACGAACAACCTGCTTATTCTTGTAGTAGCCAATCACACTGCCATGTTTGTTTTGGGTTTTACCTGATAATCTTTCCTTGAAGATGTAGTTTAGCTATTCCAGGCTTGTCTGCTTGTCCATTCTGGTGGGAATGTCCCACCTCGGAAGGTTCTGGATGAGGCTCAGAATTCCACCTACGGTCCTATATACTGCAAAGGCTCTGCAAGAGGCCTATTTCACTAGGCAAGTTCTAGAACCCATTTTAGGTATTCCAATCAGTTATAGGCTGAAAACGGGCTTACAAGCTTTCTATAATCATGTTTCCTGACATTCCTTTCTATCCCACTCACATGTCTATTTTACAATAGTAGGCAAGGGAAACCAATACTTGTAAGACAGTCAAACATTTTAGTATTATTTCCCCTCTTCAAACTATGCCTCGATCACTGTATCACAGAGCCCTGTTTAGAAAGAAGTTTTAAGAAAATTGAAAATTAGATTTGTGAGAAAAAGGCCAGGAAAGTTGTATCAAGAATTTTTTTTTTTTTTTTTACTTTTGTTGTTTCATTATTGTTTAAAATTATCGACAGTCAACCTACCACTTTTATCATCATAGCAGGGACAGACTGACTATATCACCCTGTCTTCAAGAGAAATAACTGTTTTTGAAGATTGTTATTTTACTTCTGTGAGTATACTATTATTTACTCTTCTTTTTCTTTTTTCTTTTTTTAAGTGTTTATTGTGAATTGAATGATGGTTTACATGGGGGAACAACAGTTGGTTTCATTGCAATGTGTATCAAGATTTTTTTTTTTTAATTGTGACAATGCACCTGCTTATTTTCAAGGGAAGCAAGGGTTGTCCTATGAGAATTTCATTGGGAAACCTTACCCCATGTACCCTATAGCCCTGATTTTGTCCCATCTGACTTCTTTTGGCCCTCCAACTCAGGGAACATTTCACAGCAATACAATTTGGGTCCGTTGGTGATTCCCACCTACTGTTTGGATGTGGTGTAATTGAAGAGCATAGAATTCTCTGGGGATGGATTAGAGAGATGAAAATACCTTCAGAAGTATATCCACCTAGATGGAAGATATGTTGAGAAATAATAGCTACACATTTTGGAATTTTTGTTTAGTGAAGATTTCTATGATTTTGTAGCAATACTTTTTTACTTACCCTCCTGACGTGGTCCAGTAAAATCAGCACTGGATTGTGAACCAGAAGATAGACAGTTCAAACCCACCAGTTGCTCTTTGGAAACTCTATACTGCATTGCTAAGGGTCAGAATCAACTCAATGGCACTTACCAACACAACAACATGTATATATATCTTAAGTGAATATGCAGAGTATGTATTATGTGTGCACATATTTTTACTTGTTGTTGTTTAGTACCATCGAGTCCCTTCCGACCATAGCGACCCTGTATAGGGCTCCTTAGGAGGAGAAAGCCTCATCTTTCTCCCACAGGGCAGCTGGGGTACTCAAGCCATGGACCTTGTGGTTCACAGTCCAGTGTCTATCGTATGGGACCGCCGTGCTCCCACATTTTTACTTAAACGCCTAACAATCCTCATTTTGCAGATTAGGATGAGGAGACTACACAGCAACACCACTATCATGCATTCAGATTTGAAATCAAATCTTCTGGACACAGGGTCTATCCTGGACAATGAGATGCTCTCTTGCCTCAATCTACCGGCCATGGTGACTTTAGATTTTCTCTGGATTGCACCGATCTGTGTTGTTTCCCTTCCGTTATTATAGATGAGAGGTAGCTGTATGAAAGTCAGGCACTAATGGCAAACACACCCTTTTGTGTTGCCACTTAATCCAGGGAAAATAACATAGGAGCCAATTCCAGGATGCCTAACTGACAATCAGCCTGGCTCTCATTCCTCAGATGATAGGTTTTTTTTATTCAAACGGTGCCTGGGATGGAGTCTCCTTTGAAGTCAGTTAATCTTAAGTATAAGAATAGTATGCCAAAATGAAAGATGCTTCATATCATTAAGTAAGGGAAATGCATATAATTATTGCTATATATTTAAAATATGTACTTGGATTGAGGGTCATTATAAGAGCTAATCAGGTGAAATTTTCAAGTTTTTGCGGAAACATTAAATGCCAGAGATGAGGGAATTGAAGTTTGCAATAGAAAACAGAAAGCAAAATAGTAACAGAACTCGTGTTTTCTCTGTATTTAATATATGCATCACTGAAATTTCTTATTGAAACTGCTTTAAATTTTAACTCAGTTCTATCTGGGTCCTGAATCTAATGAGAAATTTTATATTGTTGTCCCAGTTAACAATGAATACAAAGTCTCCAGTAAGGTGGACAGTCCATATCAACATGTCAATGAACTTAAGTCTAAATATTTTACTATAAATATGATATTTCATATTTCAGTTCAACAATACACATGCCTTAGAGAAACAGGACCAGTCTGTAATTGAACAGTCTTACACTCTGCTCCCTGTGACCATTTACAGCCTCGGAAACGGGTCGCTATGAGTTGGAACCAACTCCAGGGCACGAAACCACCACCACCACCATCACACCCTTAAAGAAGTCCTGGTATGGTGCTGAGGGTGAATTCTCTGGACTACAAGGTTGGTTTGAACCATAAGGTCTTCTGTTCAGGCTCACCAGCCACTCCTCAGAAACCCTATACACGGTCGCTATGGGTCAGAACCAACTTGATGGCACTTAACAACAACAACAAGTGTAATGCTGTGGGATAAGCACTGGACTATTAACTGAAAGGGCAGCAGTTCAAACCCACCAGCTGCTCCTCGGAAACCCAATACAGGGACACTATGAGTCAGAACTGACTTAACAACAATCTCTTTGAAAGTAGCACAGTGGCTTTGTAAAGTAAGCACCAAACTTCAAACTGCAAGGTCAGCAGTTGGAGCCCACCAGCAGCTCCGTGAGAGAAACATGGGTCTTTCTGCTCCCACAGAGATTTACAGCCTTAAAAACCCTCTACAGGGTGGCTATAAGTCCAAACCGACTCAATGGCGCTTAACAACAACAACAGCAACCCCTTTGAAGCAAAATCAATTTCTATTATTTTGAAATATTGCTGTCATCATGCTAGACCTGATTCTCCTTAAGAAGGGGATGAAGACTTTTGTTTGACAGCCTTGGTTCTTTTTCCACTTCTAAAATATGTTTAAAAAATAATCAATATACTTGGAAAGGAAGTGATTTCTCACAATAGAGATTTGGAGTGATGAATAAATCATTGTATTGTGATAGCTGAAAGCATTTTTAATAAAATCAATTTTGCTTATATTAAAAGGCACTAAAAATCCTTTATATTTTAAGTGAATTTTAAGTATGCTATCTCTAATAGCGCTTAATAGCGCCAAACTCCTTTACTGAGGGAAAGTAAGAAGCAATGTAGCGCCTTCCTTCCTACTTGGGTTTGTGCCAAAGTGAAAGGTGGCAGAAAGAAATGGTTCTGGAATATTGTCAGTGTTTGGGTGGTTTTGTTTTCTTTCTTTTCTTAGGCGTGGTACCAAATAAGGCAACTCAACAGCAATTGTCTGTGGGCTTCCATTCACTTGACATAGTCTCATTAGAATTTTAAACAGTGAGGCACCAAATGGTCATATACACAATGACTTCTAGTCACTGTTGTTGTTTTTGTTAAGTGCCATTGCATTGATTCTAACCCCATATAGGGTTTCTGAGAAGCGGTTGAACTGCCAACCTTGTGACCTTGTAGTCCAACACATTATCTTACAGCGCCACACAGGACTCCAGAGACCAGCAATTCAAACCGTAAGTTAAGCTGTATAAAAGAACAGAAATGTTTCTTAATTTTTCAGCTCTCTACAAAAATGGTCAAAATATCAGACCGCTGTTAGAAAAATAGAAGCATATATTAATTAGTTCTTCACATACAGGTTTAATTTTCATAATACCTCTTAGTCATTCTATTAGAATCCAGAAGTCACATGGACTAACATTGCCATCTAGAAAATATATATGTGTTTGTGTGTGTGTTTATTTAACATGATTTAAGGAGCTATGATGGTGCACTGGTTAAAATGCTTGGCTGCTAACCAACAGGCCAGTCATTGAAACCCACCAACCACCCCACAGAAGGAAGATGTGGTCATTTGATTCAGTAAATATTTACAGACTTGGAAAGTCACTAAGAGTTGGAATCAACTTGAGGGAAATGAGTTTTGGTTTGGTAACATGATAAAGAAAATTTAGGATTGAACAAAACCAGAAGGTTAATAGCATACAATCTTTCATCCAAGACAGGGCTTTCTCCTTACAACATCTCTGACAGAACATTTCTCAGTGTCAGCTTGGACTCTGCAAGACCATATTGTGTTTGTCTCACAAAGGCTAAATGGGAGAAAAGTTGTCAATAGCTGAACTGATGATAATCCCACTGCCTATCAGGGAAGTGAAAAGAATTTCAGAAGCTTTCAGGAGTTAACATATGCCTTCATCCTGCTTGTGTATTGTAAAGAAACTTGGTTTGTTTTAATTTTCCCTTCACTAAAAAAAAAAAAAAATCAGTGTTTCATTCTTTTGCAGTGATGCTAACTGCCTACTCATCATATCTTTTCAAATGAGCTCCCCTTATTGATTCTGAACAGCCATGTCTTGAGATCTTGGGGAGTTGAAATTAGCATTACTTCTGAAAATAAAAATATATTGAGTGTAGGGTACCGCTGTTGTTGTTAGAAGCCATCACAGAGACCCTCTGCACAACAGACTCAAACACTGCCCAGTGCTACACCATCCTCACAATCGTGGTTATGTTTGATCCCATTGTTGACAAATATTAAATAGTAGGAACCTTGCTCAAATAATTTTGTCTTAACCTGGAAAGCCTTTAGTTAGTTGTTCTGGTGGACCTTCTGAATATCATTTTAGGGAGTTTCCCCAGAACTTTCCCTGTCAGGTTTACCCAGGTGCCCCAAGAAAGGAATGAGAGGCCATAGTAGTTACAAAGGCTAGAAGCTAGCCAAAGAAAGAAAAATATGCCATGTGTCAACTCTCCCATTCAAAAAAGAAAACTGTACTTACAGTGTTGAGGGAGTCCAACAGATGTTTGTTTTATGTACAAAATATTCTATTAATACACTATTAAGAAGGAACTCTGGTAGCATAGTGGTTACAAATCGGGCTGTGAACCACAAGCTCAGCAGTTCGAAACTACCAGCTGCTCTGCGGGAGAAAGATGAGACTTTCTGTTCCCGTAAAGATTTATAGTCTTGGAAACCGTGTTCAGGGTCGCTATGGGTCGGAACCGACTCAACAACACTTAACAACAACAATATCCAAGGTGAAAATAAAAGTAATCCCACAGAATCTCAAACTTAAAAATAATAGTCTTCTCTATATTATTTATTCCCAACAACGACTTTTCAAATACTCAAGTCTGAGATTCTATTCTATTCTTTTCTTTTCTATCTTCATCTTGGCTATTAATAACACATCAATAGAATATTTTGTGTAAAAGGTTGTGCAGAAAGTTTATGTCATATTCTAATTATCCACAAACTTTTAGGAACAAAGACTAAATCAAACACTCTTGTGTATTTCTGAAAGAGAGTTACTTTAGTCTTTATCTTTTATTAGAATCAGTGAGTAGACAGGAAGAAAAAAAAAAACGAAAAGGATATCTTGAAGCAGCGCAAGAGAATAAGGATTCTGAGTAGCTAGAAGATAAAAGTTTAACAAAACGTATCCTTGTCCTTACTCATAATGACTGAGAATTTCAGGAAATGAAAAAGAAAAGAAAACCAAACCAAACCAGAGGAGTAGGGCAGAAATAGAAAACATAATGAAAAAAAAGTGTCGGTAGCATTTTCAGGCCCATGCGCTATTTAGTCAATGACTAAGATCGTTCAAATTCATGGCTGTTATTCTGGTTCTTTATAACAAACAGGACTTGAATTCTGGAGAAAATTTTCTGTTCTTGAAGTAACAAGCCCTGTGTTCGGCTAAGTACCAAAATGCATTCTTTACTGTAATAACGTTTACTCAATAAAAGTTCTGAGTTTGATTTTATGTAATGATGCTCTTGAACATGCTATAAAAACCTTAATAGTAGTGTCAGTAGAAGCAGAAATGAGGAACATTTCAAAATGATAGCACAAGATTTCAGCAGGATATTAATTAATAGAACACACACAATAATCGCCTTGTGCCTAGAAAAGTTAGAAATTGTCTAACTTCCTCTGCTCAGAAGTTTATTTTCCAAGGCACAGGTTAGCTCTAGAGAGAGTTCAGCTACACTATGGGTTTTTAAAGTTTGTAGGTTAGTACCTAACTACCCTTTACAATACCGTTTCTGAATTCTGATTGTAAAAGAACATTTGCTGTGTACATGGACGAGCTGCCCAAGGTATGCATTACTGCATCACACTCTCATTTGTTGGTGATCACACTCTCTGCTGTTGTTGAGTGTCATTGAGTTGATTGTGACTCACGGAAACCTTGTATAGGGTTGCCTAGAAGCAGCTGGTGGGATTTGAACCACCAACCTTGGGGCTAGCATTCTAGTGTAGTGGCTGATCATATACAGCCATACCACACTCTTTCTAAAGACTGATTTATTCAATTTGCAAGCTGTTAATGCCAAAAGAATAAACAAATCTGTGTTGGAAGAAGTACAGCCAGAATGCTCCTTGGAAGCCAGGATGGCCAGATTTCATGTCTCATACTTCAGACATATTAGCAGAAGGGACCAGTTCCTGGAGAAGGATATCATGTTGGTAAAGTTGAAGGTCAGGGGGAAAAAGAAGAAGACCCCTCCCCCCACACACAATGAAGTGGATTCGCATAGTGGCAGTAACAATGGACTCAAATGTACAACTATTGTGAGGTTAGCACAAGATGGGGCAGGGTTTTGTTTTGTTTTGTTGTACATAGGGTCACTATGCGTTGGTAGGGACTCAATGGCACCTATCAACAGCAACAACAAATACCTCTTGATTATCACCATTGTTCTTGATATTGATTTTTAGATTTAAGCAACTTTTGAGTAGAGAAATAAGAATAAAACTCAAAATCAGTTGAATTTTCAAAATTGTGGTTAGTGGCAGTCCATAAATATTTGTGTTTTATTATCTATGAATCTGATTCACCCTTGCTACTCCAGTTTCAAGTAGTATTGGCAGATCAAAGCATATGAGCAAGACGAGTAAAGATGGGCACGAGGAAGAACTGAGTTGGTTAATTCATTCCATAAATATGTAAACGTCTACTTAAAGATAGAACATAGATTATTGTCTTCCACATGGAGCAGACAGTACAGATTTTAAAACAAAAATGTCTTGTAGAAAGGTGCTGTTGGAGGAAATACCAGAGCTGCCCAGTCTGGGGAGTTGTTGTTGTTGTTGTTAAGTGCTGTTGAGTCAGTTCCAACTCATAGTGACACAATATCGGGTTTCCAAGGAGCAGCTGGTGGGTTTGAACCACCAGCCTCGTGGTTCACAGTCCAGTACTGAACCTACAGTGCCACACCAGGTGTCTGGGGAGTATGGTGGGGAAATTCCACCCCACAGCTCTAGTACATTCCATGTTCTAGAAGCAAGAGTTAGCATCAGAGCACTGAGTAACTCAAAGTCCAATGAGAAGACGGGTGGAGGAATCGATGAGATGTAATGCCAGGAGAGTAGGCATGGAGCATGTCGGGAACCTCATGAACTCAGTAGGGCTTGGGGACTGTTTTCTGGGGTGTTGACTTAGGGAGTTGAAACAGGTGAATGACAGACTGGATTTGCCTTTATGGAGATCACCAACTACACAGTCGAGACAGATTTAGAGGCTTCAAAACGAGATGGGTAAATCCAGTTCTAAGGAGGATGATGGTGGTCTGGTCAAGGTTGGAGAGAGATTGGAGAAGTAGAACAGACACTGTGTAATGATACAATGAATGGCTGTGTCAATTCAGGTAGACAGTTCATGCCAGCCTCCCACTTCAGGCTTTGGAAACGGAATTAATTTCTACTAAAAGATTGTGTAAGTTTCCTAAGGTTGCCACAGCCACCTGCCACAAACAGGGTGGTTTACAACAACCCAAATTTATTCTCTTGATGTTTTGGAGACTAGGGGTCCACATTTAGGGTATTGGCAGGGCCATTCTCTCTCTGGAGGCTCTAGGAAAAACCTTTCCTTCTCACTTTCAGGTTCTCGTAATTGTAGAACTCTAATCTCTGCCTCCAACGGACTTTATATTCCCTGTCTCTGTCTTTTCTCCTTTTCTTCTAAAGACACCCGCCATATTGGATTGGGAATTGGGAATAAATTCATACACGGTCCAATGTGACCACATATGAATTTTACCAATCGCAGCTGCAAAGATCCTATTTCCAAATAAGGCCATATTCACTGATAGCATGATTAGAATTTTCACCTATCGCTGATGGAGTGGCGGTGGGGTGGGTAGTCATAATTCAATCCATAATAGTGCTGCTGAATGAAAATGACAGATGAGGAATTTGTATGGATAAACAGCAGATTCAACTCACGACATAAGACTGTGAATATGCAGGCTCTGGTGGTCAAGAGAACTGTCTGGGATAAAGTTATACTTGTATTTCAAAATGTTACATTGAAACATTTAATTTTTAGCTTTTCCCACATTTCCTCATACCTGATCTCACCCTGAGTCAGTCAGCGATCTCTTGCCTTGTAGAAAATTACAGTAGTTGCAATTGGAAAGCAAGCAGGAAAAAAAAAAAAAAAGTCAGTATTCTGTCTTTTCTCTTCCTAAATAGCAATAATAATAGTGGAAATATTGATACTGATTGAAGACTTACTATGTGTCAAGCATTCCATAAGGGCTGTTCATGCAGCGACTCATTTAATCCTCCCAGCTCTAGAAGGTTCTACTGCATTTTTACATTTGAGGAGACTGTGGCACAGAAAACTTAAGGAACTCATTCAAGGCCAATTGTCTCCTACAAAAAGCAAGGACCCTGAGGGAGGTTTCCATTTGTACCAAAATAATAGAGTAAACAGAGAGGTGAAGTGTTGCACCAACCCTCTTGACTAGATGAGGGCCCTCTCTGCTGGGAGGTGTTCTCAGAAAAATGTTCTCAGAAAAAGTGAGGAACCTAAAATAAGACAGGAGCCTGGGTGGGGGGAAGGGGGCATGGGAGCGGAAAGGTAGACACCAGGAGAAGAGAAAGGAAATTCCATCTAGAGATTTCCAAGCTAATGAGAATCGACCAGCACCAGAAAGCAATTTGAAACTTAATCCATTGGTCCAAGCTATGGGTGGGACACACTGCACTTCTGGCCAAAATAGCTTGCAGGACACCTGAAAGATGGAGCCCAACCATACCCCAAGACATAACTGAATTTCATGTCTCCCACTCCCTGGTTTAGAGCCTCTGACTCTCAGGAGCCCTTTGAAACAGAGGGTGAGGTGAAACCAGACGTGGTTAGGAGGCAGAAGTAGAAGACAAGGGAAACAAACCCCCACCACTCACAATTTGATGGGACTGAAACATCAGTGGGTGTCACCCATTGTGTAAAGTCTTACATGGATCCTAACAGAGCCATGAGGACCTCCTAGGGTAAGAAAGAAAAAAAAAAAAAAAGCCGGCACAAGATACTGCAGAAATAGACAGGCAGATCTGAAGAACGCGGTGTCGCCATTGACAACAAAAGAGAGGAGGGAATAGGTGGTGTGTTCAGAATCATCAAATTCTGCTTAAAATTAAAGCAAATTCAGAATCAAATCAACGATCACTGTATTTCGAATACAAGCGTAGGGAGTGTTGGAGGGTGTCAGGCTGAAACACATGGCAGAGTGAAACCTGAGCAAGTTCCACAATACCATAAAGAACTTGTTTGGAAAGTTTGACTTTAAAGCAGAGGAGAAAGATAGTCCTGTAACTAACAATGGTTGTGGAATATGGGGAGGATTTTTATACTCTCACTTGGGAAATGTGTGAATCCTTTGATGCTGGTAGAAAGCAGCCAGTAAAGAGGTTAGAGATACAAAAGAGAGAGGGAGTGTCAGGTCTCAGGGTTAAAGCATGATTAGGAATAACTGATCATGATAAATATTACTGAGGGCTCACTATACGTATTCTAAGTGTGGTGGGTATTCGTTCATTTACGTCTCACAAGCACTAATGAGGTTGTTGTTAGGGACCATGGAATCAGTTCTGATTCATAGCCAGCCTATGTGCAATAGAATAAAACACTGCCTCACCCTCCACCATCCTCAACAGGTGGGAGGGAGATGTTGATGGATTATATGACTAAGTCGTGAGTGATTGAAACAGGGCTAATTGTGATTGTAAAATCTTGTAACTCTAATATAAGTATAAAATGAGCCATCTCAGAAGCAGAAAGAAAGACTTCACTCCCATCAAGGAAGAAGAACCAGGAGTGGAGCACTTCCTTTGGATCCTGAGATCTCTGTGCATTGAACCTCCTCAACCCAGGGACAGAACACTGTGGCAGCCGAGGAGGGGCCGAGGAACAGCAGAACCAAGAACCAGAGCATGAGACTACCTGAACATTTCTGAGCCTGGATCGTAACCTGTTAACTTCTCTACTAAGCCCCATAGATGTCTGAGTTCTGTGTGACCCATGCAATGAATCATCGCGTCTGAGTAGATAGGGCGTGGGAGGAATGGTTGGTGTCATTTTCTTTGTACTCTGTTGGAGCCCATTCCTGCAGACACTGTGTAGAACCATCTGTTGAGGGTTGTCTTCTTGTTTTGCTAGTTTACCAAGCATGATGTCCTTCTGGGGAACCGGTTCCTCTTGATTCTAAGGAGAATTGTGGCTGTATTTCTTCCTAGACAGATTTATTTGTTCTTCTGGCAGACCTTGGTATATTTAATATTCTCTCCCAATACCACCATTCAAATGCAACACTTCTTTGGTCTTACTTATTCGTTGTTCAGCTTTCCCATGCATATGAGGTTATTGAAAAATTCATATGTTTCTTATTGATCCCATTGTGAGGATTTTTGTTTTCTTTATGTTGATTGAGGTTTAATCCATACTGAAGACTCTAATATTTGATCTTCATCAGTACTTCAAACCCTCTTTGCTTTCAGCAAGCCAAGTTGGAACTGTTACTGTTTCCGCTTAGTTGTTGCTGTTGACTTATAGTGTCCCTGGATAGGGTTTCTGAGGTTTTAAATCTTTGCAGGAGCTGAAAGCCTGTAGAGTAGCTGGCAGGCTTGAATCTCAGTCCAGTGCCTCAGGAATGAATTGTTGTTCTTGTTAAGTGCTGTCGAGTTGGTTCCTCTCATAGAGTCCCTGTGTAGGGTTTCCAAGGAGCAGCTGGTGAGCTTGAACCAATACACTTGTGGTTCAAACTGACCTTGTAGTCCAGTTCATTAACCCACAATGCCACACCAGGACTCCAGGAATGAGTTATTGGTGTTAAGTGCTGTCAAGTCAGTTCTGACCCTTAGTGTCCCTGTGTAGGGTTTCCAAGGAGCTATTGGTGAACTTGAACCACTGACCTTGCAGTTCAATCCAACTTTACAGTCCAGCACATCAACCCCCAGCACCACATCAAAACACTGCTTTCAGAAGTGCACAGACCCAAATGGAGGACATGTGAAGACACAGCCCCACACCTTGTCATCTCCATTTTACATGTGTCATTGTGGTGCTGTGGGTTAATGCGTCAGACTGCAAAGTCATTTGAACTACAAGGTCAGTTCACCAGCCGCTCCTTGGAAACCCTATACAGGCTCACTATGAATCAGAACCAACTCGACAGCCCACAATAGCAGCAGCAGTGACCCCGTGTGACACAGTAAGACTGTCCACAGGGTTTCTAGGTTGCAATCTTTACAACAACAGATAATAAAGATTCTGAGTATGTTTAAACTGCCAACCAACCAGTTAGCTGCCAAGCACTTAACCATTGTGCCACCAGGGGTCCTTTTAATGAGAGGCAAAAAAGAGAGTCTAGTTGGACTTTGTCTTCAGGCTACATTCATTCTCTGTCTCCCAGCAATGTCAGGGTTTCTGGGGAAAAAAAAGGGGAAAGCATCGTCGATTCTTATTCTCTCTGGAGAAGACATTTCATTTGCTCATTCCTGGTTTGAATCTTTTACTTTAGTATTTGTGCATAGATTTCTAAGTGAGTTCCTCTCCCTTTTTTCCTTTTTCTTCTGAGTCTGTTTTGTTACTCAGAAAATTAGGTCTCTGGAAACAACTGATCTCAGACACTGTGTCTCCAGAGCTGACATCCACGTCTTAGTGCCATCTATGCTCAGAGACAGTTGGCTTATTTTCATGCAATGTATTTTGAGATCCAAATGTTTAAAATATTTGGCCAATGGTATTTGGGAGAGTTGAAAATCAATTTTCAATATATTATTAATATCATTGGGTAACCATATTTCCATTAAATTTATAGAGTTTTTATATCCAGTAACACAAATCCCTAGTTCTATTTATGGTGGTTATGTGCTATGGAGGCGGTTCCAACACATGGCTACCCTGCACAGGGTTTCCGAAGCTGGGTATCTTTACAGGACCGGAAAGTCTCATCTTTCTACCCCGGAACCACTGGTAGCTTCAAACTGCTGATTGTGAGATTAGCAGCCGGATTAATAACAATTACACTACCAAAGCTCCTTAATTCTATTTATTGTTGTTGTTAAGTGCCATCAAGTCATTTCCAACCCATAGCGACCCTGTGTAGAGTTTCCAAGGAGCAGCTGTTGAGCTTAAACTGCCGACCTTGCAGTTCAAATGGCTTTACAGTCTGGCGCATTAACCCACAGAGCCACACCAGGACTTAAGTAATTCTAAATATGCATACTGATATTTTGCTGTTTACAGCATAAAATAGATAAGGCATTTCATAATCATTATAGATTGAATTATGTGCCCCTCAAAATGCACCCTAAATCCTAACATCATGCCTTCAATTATGGAGTCCTGGTGTGGTGCTGTAGGATAAACACTCGACTTCAAGGTCAGTTTGAACTGCAAGATCAGCAGTTCAAACTCAGCAGCTGCTCCTCAGAAACCCTATACAGGGTCGCTATGGGTTGGAACCAACTAGATGGCACATAACAACAACAACATGCTTGCAGTTATAATACTATTTGGGAATGGGTTGTCTTTAATATGCTAATGAGGAGGAGTAGTATATGGTGTGTTTTTTAGTCAATCACTTACAAACTATACAAAGAACAGACTAAGGCAAGCAAGCTAGCAAAAAAATAGGAGAGAGACATCAGCCACATGAACATCACCCAAGAGTAGGTCAAAGGGCTGCCAAAAGAACCAATAGATCCGTTTTGGAAGAAGTGCAGCCAGAGTGCTCCTTAGAGGCCAAGATGGCCAAATTTCGTTTCTCATACTTCGGACATATTGTCAGGAGGGACCAGTCGCTGGAGAAGGAGATCATGTTTGGTAAGGTGGAAGGTGAGAGAAAAAGAGGAAGACCCCAAGCGAGATGGATTGGCCAAGTGGCAGCATCGATGGACTCAAGCATGGCAATGGTAGTGAGTTTGGCCGGGGATTGGGCAGTGTTTCATTCTGCTGTGCATAAGGTTGCTATGAGTCAGTACCGACTCGATGGCACCTAACAACAACAACAACAAAGTCTTAATCCCTTCTGAATGGTGTTTTATAGAAAGAGAATCACACACAGGGATAAACCAGCATCTGAGAATCAGTGTGCAAACCAAGGACCACTAGGATACACCTAGGGCTACAGATGTTAAGATAGGGAAGGAACTTCTCCTAGCTCCAAACCTGGATTTGAACTAGCCTCCAAAACTGTGAGAAATACATTTCTGTTCTTTAAAAGTACCCACTTGGTGGTATTTTGATATGAGAGTGTGGGCAACCTTGACAGGTCAACCCACTGTCTCGAAATCATTTAAAGAGATTAATAAGAGCTTTCAGAAAAGTCAGTGGTTGAAGCTTTGTTATTCAAAATGGCCTTTCTAATAAACCACTTCATTTTCCACTATTGCATTTTCTTGAATATGGTTGTTCCAACTCATAACATCTCTATATGGGGTTCCCAAGGAAATGCTGGTGGATTTGAACCAATAACCTATGACTAGAAGTCCAGTGCTTATCCTACACTGCCACACTAGTACTTCTTGAATAGACCCATTTATTAAACCAGATAAATGTATATGTTGATAAATAACTTGAACTTGCTCTACAATCCAATAAGACATATCTGGACTGTCCAGTGTGGTAATCAACAACCATATGTAGCTATTGAACGGCTAAAATTTGCATCTGAGGAACTATTAAATTATCTTTAATTTTGACCAATTTAACTAAAATCACAGGTGGTTGTTGCTGTTGTTATGTGCCGTGGAGTCGGTTCCGACTCATAGCAGCCCTGCACGGGTTTTCCGAGGCTGTAAATCTTTATGGGAGCAGAAAGCCTCATCTTTCTCCCATGGAACAGCTGGTAGTTTCAAACTGCTGACCATGAGATTAGCAGCCCAATTCGTAACCAGTTCGCTACCAGAGTTCCTTCGCAGGTGGTTGGTAGCTACTATATTGAGTAATGCAGTTCTATGTCTTATATTTTGAAAATTAAAAACTCTTCAAGGTGCCTGGGAATGGAAATTGACTAACCCTTGGGCTACCTGAGGTCACAAGCCTGCTCCCTGGAGGGGCTCGAAGGTCGCCCTGGGGACTTTCCTTGGCCCAATTTCCTGAAAGTACAGCTGTGCAAAGGATATTTTAATTAGGGTAACAATTCTAATGCTTCCACAGCAGTTTAGAGATGAAATGAGAGGCACAAAGAAACTATTGGCAATTGCAAACAGAGCGACTCAGAAAAAATTTAGACACAAAGCAGGTCTGTGCAATTTCATCTGTTCCCAGGAGTAAAGAACAAGATGGAAACTTCAGTGCAGGCACATTCCAGGACCTAAGGGTCAAGCACAGGCAGTACTCCTGATGAGGAACAGAGACGGCTCCCCTCCCTGTACCATTATCTGCAGTCTGCTATGGAATAAGATTCCAGGTGTTCATTTTTAGCAGGAGAATGAAGTCACTCCTCCTAATTGTAGGGTGCTTACAGGGAAGGACTATGATCAGAGCTAGTTAAGGAGACTAGCTAGCAAAAGGACACAGGCATGTTGGGGAAGTCCCAGGTTTCATGGTGGAGGATCCTTTGACAGATCCTTGTTTTTCTAACCCAGACAACCTGTACATCACCTGACTCTAGAGCCTGGCACAGACTGAGCGGTGATACAACTCACCGGCTTACAAGGGGTTTTCCAGCAAGGAGACTTCTGGTCTCTTGACTGTGTCCAAACAAAAAGTGAAAAAAACATTGAGCCATAAGCTGTAGAGGTAGTACAAATAAGAAAAATGGGAAAGATTTACAAATGCACTACCTCCTACTAGATTGATAATTGACAATAAACACTTTTATTCCTACTTGTTCTTACCTGTGTTCTCAAATTAAAGAGGCATCCTTATTAAAACAAAAGCATTCATCATATAAAAATAGTGTTATTTTATTTATAATTACCTAATTAAAAAAAAAAAAAAAGAGGAGTCCTGATGTGGCGCTGTGGGCTAATGCGTCAGATCGCAAAGTCATTTGAACTACAAGTCTGTGGTTCAGGCTCACCAGCTATTCCTATACAGGGTCTTTTTGGTTTTCTGATTCCAGATCTTTGCACGTTTTGTTGTAATATTTGGCTTTATCTTCTTGAGCTGATCTTTGAAATTTTCTGTTCAGCTCTTGGACCTCCTCATTTCTTCCATTTGCTTTAGTATCTCTACACTGAAGAGCAAGTTTCAGTGTCTCTTCTGACATCCATTTTGACCTTTTCCTTCTTTCTTGTCTTCTCAAGAAACCTTTTTGCTTTCTTCATGTATGATGTTCTTGATGTCATTCTCTAAATGCATATAAGAGTTATTAATATATATTTTATGTGGATTTTAATTTAAACATACTCCATATAAAATATGTATTAATAAATCAAATACATTTAGAGAATTCTTTCATTTGGAGTCCTGGTGTGGCACTGTAGGATAAGCACTCGACCTCAAGATTGGTTTGAACTACAAAGTCAGTGGTTCAAGCTCACCAGCTGCTCCTCAGAAATCCTATACAGGGTCACTATGATTCGGAACAGACTCAATGGCACACAACAACGGCAACAATTGATTTATACAGTTGAACTCGTGTTTTATAACAGATGAGCATTATCATAAAGTAATTTGCTTAAAATTTTTAAATAGAAATTTAGAAGACTTTCTTCTTTTAGTATGTCCTCGCTTTCTTCTTGAATTAGTTATTATTCAGTGACTACATTAGCATGTTATAGTTGTTGTGACATGTCATCCAGTCAATTCCAACCCATAGCGACCTTGTATAGGGTTTCCAAGAAGCAGCTGGTGAGCTTGAACCGCCGGCTTTGGTGTCTGGCACATTAACCCACAACACCACACCAGGACTCCAGCATGTTATAATATTATATTTTTTAAATCTGTCCTCTTATAAATTTGAAAGTACTGATGTGATCTAACCCAGGAATATTAATTACAATGATATATTATAAAGTATGTTTAGGATAGGATTCTGTATCCTATCCTAACAAAGGATAAACACTAGACCACAGGGTCGGTTTGACCTACAGGATCAGCGGTTCAAGCTCACCAGTCACTCCTCAGAAACCCTATGACTCATAGGTCGTTATAAGTCATAACTAACTCAACAGCACTTAACAACAACAATACTATTATAATGTTTACACTGTATAGGCTTTCTGAGGATTGGTTGGTGGGTGTGAACTGGCTAATGGGTTGGAACTACCAACCTTATAATTAACACTCCAGTACTTATCCGACATCACCATACCAGGACTCCGTAATAGCACTATACTATTACAAGTATGATTAGAATTATGAATTTAATGTGTTCCTAATATTAAGGAGCTCTGGTAGCGTAGTGGTTACAAATTGGGCTGTGAACCGCAAGGTCAGCAGTTCGAAACTACCAGCTGTGCCGCAGGAGAAAGATGAGGCATTCTGCTCCCGTAAAGATTTACAGACTTAGAAACCCTGTGCAGGGTCGCTATGAGTCGGAACCGACTCCACGGCACTTAACAACAACAACAATATTAAGAATAAAATCAATTTGTGCATTTTTATCATTCAAATGTCAATATAGTCAGTCTAAGAACAGGGTTCTTTAATGCTCTGCTCTAGGGTTTAATAGATTAATTTAGTTATTTTTTGTTACATTTAATTTTTCAAATGAGTATGATATTATACATGACACAATTAAAAATCTACAAAATCACATGGAAAGAAAGCAAGAAACAAATCAAATTGATATAAAGTATTTTGATGTAATCAGTACTGCATATTTAAAATCTGATTTTAATACTTGCCTATTTCCTTATAAGTATTTGTGGTTAGATCTAAGAAAGTTGCTTATACCTTAGCAAAAAGGCAGCTAATTGAGAAGCCTCAAAGTTTGTTGACTTATGTAGCTTAGATATCTTGATGGAATCGCCTGTCATTCCTGTACCTTATGAGTTAGTGTGGTAGATTCCATTATTGTTAATATAATGGAATACATTAATTTTTTCCCCTTACTCCCCTCCATGGAGTCACTGAAGGTTTCCTGCTCCTCAATCAATGGAACATAAGAGAGATGCAATGATCAAAAGATGAAAAGCACTCACATGACTGGGTTTCCCTCCCTAACTTTCTGCCATTCCCCACAAGAACATGCCTGTGCTGGCTCGAGGGGTCCCAGGAGAAGACTGAGAGAGAAATGAAACAGATCTACCTCTGAAAGCTTTGTCTAGCTGAGTTCAGCCAAGCCCAGACACAGACGTGTAAATGACGGATTCTCTAGGCACTGAAGTTTATGTTGGTGCATTACACAGCCTTGTTCTAACAATAGGTAAATCGGAAGGACAAGAGACAGAGTGCCGAGGTTTCCTTTCCAGCTATGCCATATACTAGGTCTGAGTGACATTTGTGCATTTAAACCTCTGAGCCTATTTTTAAAGTCTGTCCAACTTGGAGTAAAGTGTCCCAGACAGGTGATTTCTCCAGGAGAAAAATAACATTGCTAAGGTTAATAATATGGAAATTATATTGAGAGACTAATGGATGGAGGGTAGTGGTGTGTTGTTAGGTGCCACTATATAGCAGTTCGCGTCAACTGTATGTGTAACAGAATAAAATGTCCCCTGCTGCTGTACTGTAGTCATGATATTTGGTAGTTTTGAATCCAGTGTGTTGGCTGTTGTAAACCTTAATAGCAATAGATTGTAGGAGAATTTAGTGGTACTTACAAAGAAAGGTAAGAAGATGGTGGGGGAAAAGCAATGATTACATTCATGGAAAGCAAAAATTACATAAAAAGAAAACTTAATTGTGGACATTACTTGACTCAACTGGAGTCCTGTTGTGGCTCTGTGGGTAAATGCACCAGACTGCAAAGCCATTTGAACTGCAAGGTTAGTGGTTCAAGCTCACCAGCTGCTCCTATACAGGGTCGCTATGGGTCAGAATCGACTCAACGGCACTTAACAACAACAACTTGACTTAACAGTAAGCAGAACTCATAATATAAATATGGAATACTGATGTTAACTAAAATTGTGTTATATCTAAATTGAAAGGGGATATCACAGAGCTACATTGGCATTTAACCAGGGTTTCTCAACTTTACTCCTCAGTATGATTGACATTTCGAGTCCAAGAAATTGTTGGATACAAGAGGCTGTCCTGTGCACTGTAGGATGTTTGGCAACATTCCCTATTCTACTCTTTACTCAGTTTGGATAACATGAGCCATCTTTATAATTATTCCTTTGTATACTTATCAATGGAGAAAAGATTGAAGTTGTCAAGGACTTCATTCTTCTTGGTTCAACTATCAACACTCACGGAAGCAGCAGTCAAGAGATCAGACGACGTATTGCATTGGGCAAATCTGCTGCACAGGAACTTTTTAAAGTATTGAAGAGCAGAGATGTCAGCTTGAGGACTAAGGTGCACCTGACCCAAGCCATGGTATTTTCAATAGCCTCATATGGATGCGAAAGCTGGACAGTGAATAAGGAAGATCGTAGAAGAATTGATGTCTTTGAGTTGTGGTGTTGGAGGAGAATACTGAAAGTGCCATGGACTGCCAAAAGAACCAATAAATCTGTTTTGGAAGAAGTGCAGCCAGAGTGCTCCTTGGAGGCCAGGTTGGCTAAGCTTCGTCTCTCATACTTTGGACATATTGTCCGGAGGAAACAGTCGCTGGAGAAGGATGTCATGCTGGGTAAGGTGGAGGGTCAGAGAAAAAGGGGAAGACCCCTAACGACATGGATCAGCCAGGTGGCATCAAGTATGGCAGCAGTAGTGAGGTTGGCCCAGGATCAGACGTTGTTTTGTTCTGCTGTGCATGGGGTCGCTATGAGTTGGTTCCGACTCGATGGCACCTGACAACAACAATAACAACATACTTACAGCCTTAAGGAGCCCTGGTAGCACAGTGGTTACACATTGGGCTGCTAACCGAAAGGACAGCAGTTCAAAACCACTAGTTGCTCCACAAAAGAAAGTTGAGGCTTTATGCTCCTGTAAAGCTTTGCAGCCTCAGAAGCCCTATACAGAACTGGCAGGACAGCACACAGCAGTAACATATTTATAAACTTAACTCCTTTGCCTGTCTCTCCTTCAGTCAAACTAATACTGAATGGAAAAGAGGATGTTGTTGCTATTGTTAAGTGCCGTCTAGTCAGTTATGACCCATAGCAACCCTATAGGGTTTTCAAGGAGCAGCTTGTGAGTTTGAACCACCAACTTTGCAGTCCAGTGCATTAACCCACAGTGCCACCTATAGGAAAAGAGGTTGTTATTGTTAAGTGTTGTTGAGTCGATTCTGACCCATAGCGCCCTGTATAAGGTTTCTTAGATGCAGCTGGTGAGCTTAAACTGCCGACCTTGAAGTTCAGACAGTTTTGCAGTCTGGTGTATTAACCCACAGGGCCACACAAGTGAGCCTTCCTTCCCAGGTGTTTCTGGATGGACTTGAACCTACAACCTTGTAGTTAGCAGCTGAGCTCATCAACCATTTGCACAACCCAGGGGCTCCCAGAGAAGACACTCAGGACATATTAAATCCAAAAGGGAATTCCAAAAGGGAATTCATGAAGTATTTAACTAAGGCCAAAATTCAGAAGGAAAAGAAGGCTGAGTGGAAAACAGAATCACAGGGGACGAAGTGGGAAAACTTGCATGGAGGGGATTACAATCACTGATATGAATATATATATATGATTTATTGGATGTAAAACTGATGATCTCTCTGTAGATTAAATTTAAAAAAAGGAAAACGAAGCCAGAGAGGTGCAGTTTGACCGTGAGCTCATGGGGCCTCACTCGGCCCTATAACTCACTGAGCAATGAAAGTCCCTAGAGTCTTCAGTCTCCTGTCTCATTCCCATTTTGAATCGAAATCGATTGACCTTCCTTCTTGTTTTCAGGATCCTTTGAAGTGCAGGTTTTACATTAATCGTTAGTGGAGCCTCAGGGCCTCCGTAATTCATCGGCACTCTTATTAAGACGCAGTGTCTCAGATCAAACAGAATTTGAGGAGAAGACAGAATTGATCGTGTCCAACAGTACACAAAAAGATTCTCATAATACCCCAATGTTCTCACATGACCTCGAGCCTTAGATGCCCCGGAATCCTCCAGAGCGTTAAAGGCACCACGTGACTGTCTTGAATCTAATAGTAAAGGGACAGACAGTACAGATAACAAAAGGGCAAAATTTGACTGTAAAAAGTATCTTTGCTTTATAATCCAAGATTACAGTGATTAAGTTTTGTTTTGTTCTAGTTTTTATAGTGTAGCCAAGTGTAGTGGCGGTGGATTTGTGCTGTCCAGTCAGTTCTGACTCATAGAGACCCTGTATAGGGATTTTGAAGCTATAAATCTCTACGGGAATCCTGGTGTGGTGCTGTGGGATAATGCACTGGATCACAAGGTTGGTCTGAACTGCAAGTTCAGCGTTTCAAGCTCACCAGCTGCTCCTCAGAAAGCCTATACAGGGTCGCTATGAGTCGGAACCTACTAGAAGGCCCTTAACAGCAACAACAACAAAATTTCTACGGGAGCAGAAAAGTCTCATCTTTCTCAAATGGCGTGGTTGGTTGACCTTTCACTTAGCAGACCAACGTGTACGTCCTACGCTATCAGGACTCCTTTATCCTAGTGGTGATATTGTATGCCATCGTGTTGGTGCCCACCAACAGCGTCCCTTTGTAGGGTTTCAGAGGTTATAAGTCTCTATGGAAACAGAAAGTCTCATCTGTCTCTTTAGTGTTTTGTTAAACGCCATTAAGTCAATTCTGACTCATAGGGACCCTACATAGGGTTTCCAAGGAGTGA
>NW_006408550.1:21219501-21225130 GCF_000296735.1 Chrysochloris asiatica | reverse complement strand
CCCTTAAAGTCAGGAGACCAGTGACTGCCACAGAGCTTCTTCACAGTGGTGGTGGTGGTTATGTGCTGTGGAGTCGGTTCTGACTCAGTGACCCTGCACAGGGTTTCCGAGGCTGTAAATCTTTACAGGAGCAGAAAGCCTCATCTTTCTTCCACGGAAACGCTGGTAGTTTTGAACTGAGCTTCTGATAAATATTTATTGTGTTGAATAAATATATGAGTCACTGCTAGTTATAACTGTTTTCTCTCCTAATCGGAGTCTGTACTTGAACCCTCAAACTCTGTAAATTTGTATCCTGATAGCTAGACAAGACAGCAATTTCCTGAGGGAAATGTTCGGCAGTGTCCAGCAAGGTGGGAGGAAGTTGTAGAATTTCTTCAAGTCATGTCATCATGAGAAGAAGTGAATGATTCCGGTCATTTTGAGACTTTGCTTTGTCTATCTGCTCCCAAATGGCAGTTTCAAATGTCAGGATCCCTTTCTTTCTTGACAGGCGCCTTTACATCTCATGAGCTCTGTGTTGTTGTTAAGTGCTATTGTGTTGGTTCTAACTCATAACAACCCTGTAAAAAGGCTGTAAATCTGTGAAGGAGCAGCAAGGCTCATCTTTCTCTCATGGAGCATCTGGTGGGCTTGAGTCACCACAGTCAGTTCATAGTCCAGTGCTTATCCTACACCATCACTGTGATCCTGCTTGGGATCTGTTGTTGTTGTTATGTGCTGTGGAGTCAGTCTCAACTCATAGTGACCCTGTACAGGGTTTCCAAGGCTGTAAATCTTTACAGGAGCAGAAAGCCTCATCTTTCTCCCGCGGAGCAGCTGGTAGTTTCGAACTGCTGACCGTGAGATTAGCAGCTCAATTTCTAACCACTAAGCTACCAGAGCTCCTTTGGTATCTGTAGAGAATGTAAATTTAATGCTCTAATATCTGGTGTGGCACTGTGGGTTAATGCACCAGACTGCAAAGGCGTTTGAACTACAAGGTTGGTGGTTCAAGCTCACCAGCTGCTCCATAGGGTCGCTATGGGTCGGACTCGACGGCACTTGACAACAACAACAACAACTATATATATATAATTCTTGAACAGTGTTCTTACCTATAAAATCAAAAAATCCTTTGCATTGTTAAAACTATTTTGTATATTCCTTGCGGAATGGTGGAAAGTTAACAAGTTTTAACTGAAGAAGACCTAGGTTAAACTCTTGTTGTTCTAACTCATAGCAACTCTATGTACAAGAGAACAAAACACTGCATGGTCCTGAGCCATGCGCACAACTGTTAGGTTTGAGCCCACTGTTGTGCTGTTTACTAAATTTTGTAATCTAGGTGAAGGAGCCCTAATAGCACAGTGGGCTTATCATTGGGCTACTAACCAAAACGCTGGCAGATTCAACCCTCCCAGCTGCTCCATGGGTGAAAGCTGAGGCAGGCTGCTTCTGGAAAGGTTTATAGACTTGGAAATCCCTGAGACCTTTCTACTCTGTTCTGTAAGATCACTATGAGTTGAAACCAACTCTAGAGCAGTGGCTTGGATTTGGGGTTTTGTAAACTAGGGGTAGCAAGTACCTTACCTATGGTCTGAGGGTACCAAAAATATTAGTGTAGTGGTTATGAATCGGGCTGCTAACCTCAAGGTTGGCAGTTCGAAACTACCAGCTGTTCCATGGGAGATAGATGAGGCTTTCTGCTCCCATAAAGATTTACAGCCTCGGAAACCCTGTGCAGGGTCGCTAGGAGTCGGAACTGACTCTACGGTACTTAACAACAACAACAACACCTTGTGTGATGATATAGGATAACACTGGATTGCTATCTGAAAGGTTGGTGATTCGAGCCCACAGGTCACCCCTCAGAAACCCTATGCAGGGTCACAATGAGTTGGGACCAATTCAACAACACTTAAGAACAACAATAACAAAGCACATGATAATACTAGCATGAGATAAACATGGGATAATGTTTAGCATTGCTGTTAGGAGTTCTGGTGTGACGCTTTGGGTTCACGCAATGGACTGCAAAGTCAGTTTAAACTGCAAGGTCGGTTGATCAAGCTCACCAGCTGCTTCTCAGAAACCCTATACAGGGTCACTATGGGTCAGAATTGACTTGACTCGATAGCACTTAACAAAAACAATTGCTGTTAAAACCCTAGAAACCTTACCCACTACCATGGAATTCGTTCTGATTCATAGCAACCTTATGTAAGGTTCCTGAGACTGGAAATCCTTACTGGAACAGCCAGCCTCATCTTTCTCTTAAGGAGCTGCTGGTGGGTTTGAGCTACTGACCTGGTAGCTAGCCGCCAATGCCTAACCACAGTGTCAATGCTGTTAATGTTATTTATACAAAGTATATGCCACTTTCTCTTAATGAAGATAAGACGTGTAATGTTCATTCCCCACTGCCATCAAGTTGATTCCGACTCATAATGACCCTACTAAATAGGGTTTCCAAGGCTATAAAGCTTTGTCGCTGTTATATGCCATCGAGTAAGTTCTGACTCATAACAGCCCTGTATAGGGTTTCCATGGAGCAGCTGGTGAGTTTGAACTGTGGACCTTGTGGTTAGCAGTTCAGTACTATACTACAGTAACACACCCAGGAGCAGAAAGCCTAAGCGCATATATTTTTTAAAACCAAGAGAAAAGAATTATCTAATATGCCTTTCTTAATTCCAAATAAAATATACCTTTCCTAATTTAAAATATAGAAACATTTCCTTTTGCTTCCATTTAGTGGAAATCTAAAAATTATTAAGAAAAATTTTACATAATATTCAATTTGATATTTAAGTAAAATAAAGGCAAAGGAATAAACTGAAATATGCAAACTGCTAAATCATATATCTGTTGTGTTGCTAAGTGTCATCGAGTCAAATCTGACTCTTAGAGACTGACCTTGTATAGGGTTTCCAAACCCACTGGTGGGTTTGAACTGCCGACCTTGTAGTTAGCAGTCAGTGCTTACCCTATAGTGCCACACCAGGACTCTAAAGAATACATCTAGGGTTTATATCTTTTTTTAATGATGTACAATAAAATTTGTAAAAATCTCTTCGTTTTTAAAAATAATTTAAAAGTTTTTATTTTAAAAATAAATCAATCCCTTTTTACTAGTTTTTCTGTCCTCAAGAAGACTCATCCCGACTACCACATTATAATTGAAATCTGCTCCATACTTCTTCCCAGAACTCCTGACCCCATTTACACTGTTCTCTTTTTCTAATTTTCTGTACACCTACTTGTTTCTAGCATCCGTTTCACTCGCAGATCTGTGATAGCTTTTTGTCAATAGCTCTGTGAAGTTATTATCTATAGCTCTTCTTCATGAACATAGCCCCACTGTCTAGAACATTGCCAGACCCACATTGACACACCATAAATATGTATTAAATATCAATTACAAAATGTCTTCTTATAGAAGAATTACAGCATACCAACATTTTTAAACCTGAGGAAAAGGCAGAGAGGAATAGCAATCTGTAAATATATTATTTCAGTTGCAGACGTATCCATAGATCAGGCAGTGAATAGAATTTCACTATGAATTTGTGCTGATTTAGGCAACAAAGTGTGTGCTTAGGCAACAAAGAAATAACCTTAGAAAGGAGTAAATCATAATCTGACTGGAATTCTCATCAAGACTTGTCTGGAATTAAAACAAACAAAACACTTTTTCATTCATGAATTTAAAAGTCTCTGCTCCAGCAAGTGATGTTTATGAATCATTGATGTTCATAGCACACATTTTCATAATCAGACTTCAGCTCTCATCTTATTTCTGTGGAAGTCACAGCAATTATCTAGTATTACCAGGTGATTTAATTAAACCAGTGTCAAAATAAAGAGTAAATAGAAAGCTAACATCTGAATGGTATCTTTATGTCTACAAACTTGTTGTTATTAAGCACCATCGAGTGGGTTCCGACCCATAGCGACCCTGTATAGGGTTTCCAAGGAGCAACTGGTGAGCTTGAACCACCGACCTTGTAGTTCAAATGGCTTTGCAGTCTGGTACATTAACCCACAGAGCCACACCAGTCTACAAACTAGACAACTAGAATGCATCCAATTTTCCTCTTAGTGACTTATGGATTACCTTTAAAATGAGTCATGTTCTCTTCCATATGTGAATATTTGTTTCATTTGAGAAATTTGACATAAAAAATCATCCTAGCTTTGTAAAATGAATTATTCCAGATAAGACATGTTCAAATTGATTTGTAATCCATCCTATCACATTTTAAAAACTTAGAGAAACTCATTATTCAAAGAAACCCTGGTGCGGAAAGGAAATTGATGCAAACAGCTGTTTTTCTTGTTCATTTCAAACCTATGGGGATATGACTTTAGTAATTTAACTTTTTTTTTTTTTTTTCTGTTTTCAGAGGTCTAGGAAAAGCCTTTCATGTTAGGATTTATGCAGATAAAAGAAAAGAAATCTCAAAAATATCAATGCAAAGACAAAATGGGAAATACTATCAAAGACAATTTTCACTTTGCTTACATTTAAGAAACTCTCTTTTACTTGAAGGCATGTTGTGGTTGTTGTTATAAATGCCACCAAGTTTGTTCTGACTCATATGACTCTCTGTAGAATTTCCAAGGAGTTGCTGGTGGATTTGAACCACCAACTTTGTAGTTAGCTCTCCAGTGCTTATTTTATAGAGCCACACCAGGCATAGATGTTTTTTCCTTCATTGTGTGGTCTTTATAATTCATATTTTTAATCAGTGCCTTTTCAAAGACAAGATGTCTGTTGTTTAATAGCACCCAAAGCAGTCAACACGCCAACCTGGAACTTTGCTTGAGTCATCTGAGACCTTCTTTCTACATTGTCAGTAGATAACTGTGGGAACACTAGAGATGCCAGAAGTGTTACAAAATTGTCTAGTGCTTCTAAACATATTCTTTACAGGAATTTGATCAAAACAGTTATGTTCATGTGCGTGGTACAAAAAAGAACTCAGAACTTTTTAAACTATTATTCACTTGCTTAATAAATGTTGCAAATCTCCACACTCCTCAAGTTGACAAAATGCCCAGTTAAAATTGGTTATTAACAAATTTGTTGAAATAGCAATGTAGCATGTCTTACTTGATCATTAAAAATTCTAATTATCAGTAACTTTTTTTTTTAAAGACGGAAACAGAAAGAGCACTGAGTGGGAAGATAAAAATACAGTGGATTTTCCATCCAGCTTGGTTACACATTTGATGCACAACTTTGAACTTAATTCTTTGAAACTGATTTCTTCAACTATAAAGTAAAGTAACTGGACTAATTAAATAGGGACTTTCCCAGCATGCACATCTTTCAAATGTTAGTTACTCATTTTTCAAATCCCTGGAAAAGTGTTCCTGACAATTATAGTAAGATTGTGGAAAACTTATTGTTTTATTTTTTAATGTCTAACTGATTTATGATCTGTGGGCACAGTTTTGTGTCTGGACAAACAGAAGAGGAGTTTTGAGTTCCAGGGCAAGGTGGCAGAGTATCAGACACACTGCAACAAGGACACCAGAAACCAAGTGAAACAGAAACAGATGGTGATCCTGGAACCCTGAGCTTCACAGGATAGGCTGTTGTTGCTGTTAAATGCTGTCAAGTGAATTCTGACTCATTGTG
>NW_006408550.1:21217934-21218431 GCF_000296735.1 Chrysochloris asiatica | reverse complement strand
AATGTTGTCCATAGCTTGTCATGATCCATACAATCGAAAGCCTTTGTGTAGTCAAAGACTCCAATAGAGAGGTGTATTAAGTGCAGACTGGAAAAAGTTGAGTAGCAAGAGGGAGACAGACAGGCTGGCCTGGAGCCACATAGCCATTATAAGTTATTTTGGGTGGCTGTCAGTACAGTGGTCTGAAGGCACGTAACACATGCTGGAGGCTGGTGGAGACCTTGTTTCCCACACCCCTCTGGTATCCAGGAGCATCACCAGTGCCCATCTTCGTCTGCTCAGCCACCAGTGGCACTGTGTCCTGCACAGCCTCTGCTCTGCCTGGGTTTGGGTGCAGGGCATACCACCCTTGCATCTGGAGACCTGTGAATGTCACTTCATTAGATCCTTTATAGCTCTTGCTTGTTTTGGAGAGAGAGCAATTGCACCCATACAGCCCTACCACATCTGTATGTCCTGTGTCTTCACCCACTGGGCTGGCACCGCTGCTCACTCCT
>NW_006408550.1:21215217-21216454 GCF_000296735.1 Chrysochloris asiatica | reverse complement strand
TACCAAATGTAGAGGAAATCAAGCAGATTTCAAAAGAAAAATAAATAGGTAATAATAAATCTGACTGTAACCCTAAAACTAGACCAAGTCTTATTCCTCACTCTAGTCTAATCCCTAACCCTAACACTGCCTCTAATCCTAACTTTAACTATAGCATTAAACTAAACCCTAGGTCTACTCTACACCTAACCATAGCACAAACACGAACTGATTCCTCCTACCTCCCACTCCAAAATAAAAAAGGAGTTTGTGATGGAGGAAACAATTGTCAGGACTGAAACTATGAACATCCAAGAGTAAAATTGCCAGATGTGTGTGCCACCATTCCTAATGTTACAGTTCCTGGGACTTTAGAAAATATGAGCAAATCAAAATAGTATATGAATTGTCATTCAAAGTTCTACCATCTAAAGAGCTTTTATTTCTTCTACAAGAGTAAGTCAAAAAGTATTGCTACAAAACTACAGACATATTTATTCACAATGTGAAGCTTTTGTTTCTTAGCATATCTTCCATCTAGGCCCATCTTTGTTGTTCCCATCTTTCAAACCCTAAAGGAAACAAATCTCTTCACAAGTGAATCAATAAATAACATCATATAACATTGAGATGCAATCTATACTGAAGTTTATAGTCTGATCTAAATCAGTAAATATTTTAAATCCTCTTCACTTTCAGCAAGCAAGGTTGTATCATCTGCATATCGCAGGTTGTTTATGAGTCTTCCTCCAATCTTGATGGCATGCTCTTTTTCATATGATCCAGTTTCTCATATTATTTGTTCAGCACAAATATTGAATAAATATGGTGAAAGAATACAACCCTGGTGTACATCTTTCCTGATTTTAAATCATTCAATATCTCCTTTTTCTGTTCTTATAACTACTTCCTGATGTATGTACAGATTCCTAATGAACACAGTTAAGTGTTCTGGAATACCCATTCTTTGCAATGTTATCCAAAGCTTTTCATGATCTACACAGTCAAAAGCTTTTGCATAGTGGGGACATGGAGAGAGGGAGCAGCTGAGGGAAGAGAGGGCCTGAGAGCTGGCGGCCTGCAGGCAGGCTTGCAGAAGCTGCCCTTTGGTGGTGTAAATTATTATATATGCCTGAGTGCTTAAAAAAAAAAGAAAGAGCTAAAATGAATAGACAGAAATACTGTTAACTGATGGTACATGGAAGGGATTATAATCATTATAATGAAACAAGGTGTATGATTTGTTAAATGTAAAACT
>NW_006408550.1:21203705-21205331 GCF_000296735.1 Chrysochloris asiatica | reverse complement strand
TGACCTTACGGTTCGCAGCCCAATTCGTAACCACTACGGATACTACTATTATTCAATTTTACATACCAACCCCTAAAGCCAGTGATGATGAAATTGAAGAATTCTACCAATTTCTTCAGTCTGAAATTGATCAAACATGCAATCAAGATGTGTTGAAAATTACTGGCATTTGAAATGTAAAGGTTGGAAGCAAAGAGGAAAGGATCACTACTTGAAAATATGGCCATGGTGATAGAAATGATACTGGAGATCAAATGATAGACTTTTGCTAGATCAATGACTTTTGCATTGCAAATGCCTTTATTAAACAACATAAAAGATGATTATACATATGAACTTTACCAGATGAAACATACAGGAATCAAATTGACTACATCTGTGGAAAGAGATGGTGGGAAAGTGTCATATCATCAGCCAAAATAATGCCAGGGAAAGACTGTGGAGCAGACCATCTATTGTTCATGTGCAAGTTCAGACTGAAGCTGAAGAAAATTAAAACAATTCTTGTTGTTTTTAAGTGCTGTCAAGTCTGTTCTGACTCACAGCAACCCTGTATAGGGTTTCCAAGGAGCGGCTGGTGAACTAGAGTCAGCAACCTTGTGGTTCAAAACGACCTTGCAGTCCAGTGCATTAACCCACAGTGCCACACCAGGACTCCAAAACAAGTCTATGAGAGCCAAAATATGATCTTGAACATGCCCCACCTGAATTTAGAGATCATCTAAAGAACAGATTTGATGCATTAGACACTAAAGGTCAAGATGAGAAGATTTGTGGGATGACATCAAAAACATCACACAGGAAGAAAACAAAAGGTCATTAAGAGAAGAGAGAAAGAAAACGGATGTCAAAAGAGACCCTGAAACCTGCACTCCAGAGTAGAGATGATAAAGCAAAGGGAAGAAATGAAGAGGTAAAAGAATGAAATAGAAAATTTCAAAGAGCAGCTTGAGAAGACAGTCAAATATTATAATGAAATGTGCAGAGACCTGGAGGGAGAAAACCAAAAGGGAAGAACACACTCAGCATATCTTAAGCTGAAGACACTAAAGCAAAATTCTAGCCTCTACTTGCAATATTGTGGAGCAGTGGGTTAACGTACTGGACTGCAAAGTTGGTTTGAACCTCAAGGTCAGTGGTTCAAGCTCACCAGCTGCTCCTCAAAAACCCTATACAGGTTTGCTATGAGTCATAACCAACTGACGGCAAGTAACAACAATGGGCAAAATATTGAATAATGCCGAAAGCATCAAAAGAAGATGGAAGGAATACACAGAGTCACTGTACCAAAAAGAAATGGTCAATGATCAAACATTTCAAGAGGTAGCATATGATCAAGAGCCAATTACACTGAAGTCCAAGGGACATTGAAGGCATTGTCAAAGAACAAGAAGTTGATGGTATTCAAATTGAAATCTCTCAACAAATTGATGCAGCACTGGAGACACTCACTCATCTATGCCAGACGCAAGACAGCTATCTGACAAACTGACTGGAAGAGATCCATTTTTGAAGAGAGGTGAACCAACAGAATGTGAAAATATCATTAATATCATATGTAAGCAAAATTTTTCTAATGTTAATACAAAAACAATTGCAACTATACATTATCAGAAAACTTCCAGA
>NW_006408550.1:21185388-21202685 GCF_000296735.1 Chrysochloris asiatica | reverse complement strand
GGAGAAAAAGAGGAAGACTCCCAACTGGAGGGATTGACACAGTGGCAGCAGCAATGAGCTCAATAGTGGCAACAATTGTGTGGTAGGAGCAGGACCGGGCAGTGTTTCATCCTGTTGTGTATAGAGTTGCCTTGAGTTGGTACCAACTCAATGGCACCTAACAACAAGAACAAATCCATTATTCTTAGTGGTGCTTATTCTTAGTGGTACAGGGTTGCTGTGAGTTGGAACAGACTCAATAGCATTTACTTGATGGCATCTTAGATTCAATGAAACATGATTGGTACAACTTGTAAATTAATGTCAGTGTGCTGTATAATAAGAAACTCCTGGCAAAGAAATACGTGTGTTTGGTTTCAGGTGGAATGAAGTGAACATGAATGGGAGGTGAACCCATTTCCTTAGGGCTATTGGGTAAAAAAACAACAACAAAAAATCATCTTTGTACTATAAGAAAAGCCCATTATTTCTAGACCTTTATGTGCTGAAAAATGATCAAATAGATGAGAAGGATGCATAAAGAATTAGAAGCTCTTCTGCCTTCTCAAAAGAGCCACAAGAGAGTTTTTAGTAAAAATAATTTTTCTTTTTTCTCATGAACTAATTTAAAGAGGATGAAAGCTTGTTGCAATATGGTGGCCTTATCATTGTCTCCAGGAAAGCTCCTTTGAACAGGAGAGGAGCTGGTGATGAAACCAGTAATGGGGTCAGAGTGTGGCCCAGAGATGCACATGACAGGAGGTTGACAACGAACACCACAGGTGACACAGTAGCAGCAGAGAAAAAATTAGAACTGCTGGCCTTACTCTGTTTAATCATACATAAGAAAAAAGTGAAAGATTTGATCATGGACTAGGACCAGGAACACAGGAACCCACTGCTCCATGGTGTGTCTTTCAATCCTCCCACTCCATCGGGCAGCCTCTCTTGACCTCTAAGTCAAATGTGTCATTTTCTTGAATCTATAAAATCAGGATCTTAACAAATACTTGTATATTAATTACTTCAGTCATTTAGGAAATGTATCTATCTTTCAGGGACACAATGCTCGAGACAATATGTATGAATCAGTGACAACTCTGTGTTTTCTTCTTAAGGAAGCCCAGATGTGTTCAGCAAAACTAAAAACTTTTTTAAAAACTTACCTAGGGTAGGAAATTTTACTGTAAGCATTATCCTTTTCATTTCTTGACAATTATTCTAAAAATAAAAACCAAAACCATACAGCAATAACCAATTTCTGTTGCTTTCTCGAGACCATGGCAATAATCCAGGACCTTGTGGTGGTCTTAGCTTAAGAATCATTAAAATGTATCTAATATTCTGCATTAGCAGAAAGAAATTTAGAAAATTGTTATACTCTGGTCTCCCAAAGAAAAAGATGTATAGGTGATGGAAAATAAGTTTTCTGTGGTTTTGCTACAATTGGTCAATGTTATTTATAACCAGTGGATACATTGTTGTTGTTGTTAAGTGATGTCGAGTAGATGTATAGGTGATGGAAAAGAAGTTTTCTGTGGTTTTGCTACAATTGGTCAATGTTATTTATAACCAGTAGATTTATTGTGGTTGTTGTTGTTAAGTGCCGTCAAGTAGATGTATGTTGTTGTTGTTATGTGCCATGGAGTCGGTTCCAACTCTTAGCCATCCTGTACAGGGTTTCTGAGGCTGTAAAACTTTATGGGAGCTGAAAGATGGAAAAGAACAGTTTTCGGAGGTTTTGTTACATTTGGTCAGTGTTATTTATAACCAGTAGAATAAGGTGGCCCCGAAGAGCAATGGTCTTATCAAACGGCACTGGTTAAGTTGGAAATTCATATAGAAAATTTTTTTTTATTATTTTCATCTCCCATAATATACAAAAAATTAATTCCAGGCTGACTACAGGTCTAACTAAGGATGAAGGGTCAAACATTAAAGCATCCAGAAAATAGCATAGAAAACTATATTAATAGCCTTAGTCTAGGGTCAGATTCCTTAAGAAGCACACAAAAAGAATTGATCAACTGGATCGCAATAAAATTAAGAATTTCTGTTCTTGAAAAGCAGCCATTGAGAGAGAAAATGGGCAAGTCAGCAGACCGGAAGAAAATATGCTGATGTACATTTAGGCCTCCTAGTGCTGCTATAAGGTAAGCACTGGACTGGTAATCGTAAGGTCAGCAGTTCAACCCCACCAGCTGCTGTCAGAAACCCTATACAGGGTTGCTGTGAGTTGGAACAGACTCAATAGCATACAACAACAGTGCAGACCAAACTATCAACATCGGCATAACCTCTGAAGAGCCAAACCTGCTCGTACCAGAATGTACTGTAGTTCAGTAATTGCCTCAAGAAGGAGCTCTGGTAGTGCCATAGTACCAGACAGGCTGCTAATCTCATGGTCAGCAGTTCGAAACTACCAGCTTTTCTGTGGAAGAAAGATGATGGTCTCTGCTCCCGTAAAGATTTACAGCCTCAGAAGCCCTATACCACATCACTATGAATCAGAACTGACTCCACGGCACACAGCCAACACCACCAAGTGTCTCAAGAGTCAGGATGTGGTTGAGCAGATTCCTAATGTGGTGAAATTACCATCAACATCTGGAGGACAGGTGGCAAATTTTCCAACTTTCCAGGAACTGAGACAAAAAAAAAACAATGGATAAGTTTACCTTTATCACAGTTAATACTTAAAGGATAAGGTCTCCTGCTTGTCCTCATGTCGAGCCTCTTTAATCTTCAATTATTCACTGATTTTCAAATGGAATCCTGGTGTGGCGCTGTAGGATAAAGCACTGGACCAAAAGGTCGATTTGAACCAAAAAGTCTGCGACTCAAACCTACCAGCCACTCCTCAGAACCAACTCAATGGCACTTAACAACAACTTTGTTAACCAGGTGCTCCATTTTTTCAGGGATTGTAAATTTGAAGAGGCTTTGATTTTTCAGGAAGGTGTAGGAATGGGAGAGAGACAAATGCTAGCCACACCTAGAAGCAGATTTTTGATGTGGTGAAAAAAAACGTGAAATTGTTCACTATAGATTAGTAAATGAGCACAAGTAAGTCCATGCTTACCTTACGTATCGGGTAATTTGACACTAAAGACAACCCATTCCCAAATGCCATTATAACCACAGCATTGTGGGTTGTTGTGATGTGCCATGGAGTTGGTTCTGACTCATAGCGACCCAGCATAGGGTTTCTGAGGCTACAGATCGTTACGGGAGCAGAAAGCCTCATCTTTCTCCCATGGAACAGGTGGTAGTTTTGAACTGCTGACCGCGAGATTAGCAGCCCAATTCGTAACCACTATGCTACCAGAGCTCCTTAAGCACAGCATAGAGGCTAAGATATATGATGTGTATTTTGGGGGGATACAATTCAGTCTTTAACACTAAGGAAAGAAAGACAGGATAAGGGAATTCTAAGAGCAAGGTCTAGGCCCAGCTAAAGCAAAGTCCTAGTCGGTACCAGGAAATCAAACCAGGTTGTGGAAAGGGGACCCTGGCAGTTATAAGTTATACTCTCCATCATACCCTCAGGAGATCCAGCAACTTCTACAGACAAACAGCAAAAACATCATGGCTTATGGAGCAAACTTCTATGATAGATATATGTGCATCCATATTTTCTTCAGATAATTTCCCACACCCAACCTCTCTTTAGAGTCTGGTGTGGTGCTGTGGGCTAATGCACTGGACTGCAAAGTCAGTTTGAACTGCAAGGTCAGAGGTTCAAGTTCACCAGCCACTCCTTAGAAATCCTATATAGGGTCACTATGACTCGGAACCGAACCGACGGCACTTAACAACAACAACCTCTCTATGAAGTCCTGGTATGGTGCTGTATGATAAACACTGGTCCGCAAGGTCAGTTTGAACCTCAAGGTTGATGGTTCAATTGACCAGCTGTTCCTCGGAAACCCATACAACGTTGCTAAGAATCAGAACTGGCTTAATAACAACAGCCTTTCTATTGTAGTCACTAAGCATCACAGACTGGGCGACTTTGATCCATGTGCCCGCCTGTTTCAAACTCCCTACTTTATCCCCTAGGTCAATCAAACCTCCCTCAATCGCCTTTCCTAGATCTGTTCTTTATTTTCTTATCCATTCACCCACCCCCATCATGTCCGGTTTAGCCTCAGTGCCTCTCTTCTTGACCCTTACCTTAAAACATGGCCCTTTGGTTCCATTACAATGAGGACGCATTCAGCTATACACAGTGTGACTGCGCGTGCTTGTCAACATGGCAGCTCATAAAATTGTCTCATGTCTTGGCTTTAGAAATGGCCTGAAATAAAATTGTAATGTGATCAGTTCTCACTTCAGATGCAACCATAGAGCAAGTTGTTGTTGTTGTTGTTAAGTGCCGTCGAGTCAGTTTCGACCCATAGCGACCCTGTACAGGGTTTCCGAGGGTGTAAATCTTTACGGGAGTAGAAAGCCTCATCTTTCTCCCACGGAGCGGCTGGTAGTTTCGAACCGCTGGCCTTAAGGTTTGCAGCCCGATTCGTAGCCACTACGCTACCAGAGCTCCTTTAGCGATTAGCATTTCATCCATTTTGTGTTCAAAATGCTTCACATAGAAACAGTCTTCTCATTATTCTGATTTTTCTCAATTAGAGGCTTTCTTATGGTAGTGGTAGTTAGTGGTGGTTGCATGCCATGGAGTTGGTTCCCTGCATACTGGAGCAGAAAGCCTTATCTTTCTCCCATGTAATGACTGGTAGTTTCGAACTGCTGACCTTGAGGTTAGCACGCCGACTCATAACCACTACACTTCCAGGAGTCCTGGTGTGGCGCTGTGGGTTAATGCACAGGACTGCAAGGTTGGTTTCAATGGTGAGGTCATCATTTCAAACTCACCAGTGTCTCCTCGGAAACATTATATAGGGTCACTATGAGTCAAAACTGACTTGATGGCACTTATCACAACAACAACAATTACTAATCTATTCTAGAACTCCTGGTGTGGAAAGGTTTCAAGCAAAAGTTTCTCTCATGTCGTTTGGCTGAAAGAAATCACTCACTAATTTATATCTGCAAATATGCCTCTGAAGTGACAACAGTCTAGCTCAAATATATTGTTTAAACAAAACATGGGGGCGGGGACACTAAGAAAAGCACATGATGCCCCTCAGAAGCTCATTTAGTGTGGTTTTCATTGTAACTGTCTTCAGCAGGAAGGAAGCGCATGTCAGCTGTGTGACAGGGAGCATAGACAATCTCAGAATCTAAATCAGAAAGGAGTCTAGTGGGTTCTCAGGGTGGTGGGTTACTCTCCACCCAAATCTGTGAGAAGTAAATTAAGAGGGGGTCAGCTCAGAACCGGATCTTCCACTTCTATTCCTTTCTCTTCCTCACCATGCTCCTTCACACAATCCACCTAAATCAATAAAAAAAAAATGGTAGAAATCAACTAAGATACTTTCTTTTTGTAACTTTGAGCTTTGCTGAATGGATGAAGGAATTTCACAGAAAATATATATTAAGAGCTCTGGTAGTGGTTATAGTGGTTACGAATCAGGCTGTGAACCTTAAGGTCAGCAACTCGAAATTACCAGTTGTTCCATGGTAGAAAGAGGCTTTCTGCTCCCATAAAGATTTACAGCCTCAGAAACCCTGTACAAGGTCACTATGAGTCAGAACCGACTCCACGGTACACAACCAACAACCAACCAATATATGTGGAAGGAAACGCAACACTGTTGAATAAACAACAATTAAATCAAACTAGATCCAGTAAAATTCATTTACCTGAGGCTGAACATGCTCTTCTATTGTTTATGTTGTTGTTGTTAAGTGCCATCGAGTCAGTTCTGACTCATAACAACCTTGACTAGCGTTTCCGAGGAGCAGCTGGTGGGTTTGAACTCCTGACCCTGTGGTTCACAGTCCAGTGCTGATTCTACAGTGTCATATTAGGAGTCCATTGATTATAACCTGACTCATTTCCTCAGAAGGAGAAAAAAGGTACTCTAACATAGAGACCCTAAAGAAGCACCTTGTCTCCACTACATGAACATTTCGTTATAAATCCTGTTTTGTTTTTTGTTGTTTGTTGTTTTGTTTTTCTCTCTCTCTGTCCTTTTTTTTTTTTTTTTTGCTCCATTTCATGATCATAAAAGGAAAATCTAAGGCAGCCGAAACTTTTGCTTCACACAATTTCTATTCAGGTAACAGGAGCAGTAGTTACTAGAATATTCCAGGAAAGAATGTCTTATTAATACATCAAAGTACTTTACCCAAGCAAACAAGGGCCTACAACTCTGAGTCCCTGCTGAAACACTGTGTTGTGGTTGTTATTGCCCTTGAATAGGTTCCAACGCATGGCTATGTTTGACAGAACAAAATATTGGTCAATTCTATGCCACCTTCACGGCCATTGGCTTGTTTGAAACTAGTGTTGAGACCACTGTGTAATGCTTTCCAACCTAGGGACCTCATCGTCTAGCACTGCAATGGACAATATTCTGTCCTGATCTATATTGTTTTCATTGGCTAATTTTCAGAAGTAGATCATCAGACCTCTCTTCCTAGTCTATCTTAGTCTGAAAACTCTGCTGAAACCTGTCCATCATAGGTGATCCTGTGGTATTTAAAACACAGGCAGGGTAGCTTGTAGCATCAACACACCTGCCGCTGCAGTACAGCAAATGGACAGACAGATGGTGGAAACACCCTAACATTCTCACATCCTGGTGAAGTGGGAACTTGTGTCATATGCACACAGACAGATGTATGTGGAGCCAGAGAGATGATGTGAGTAGTCTCGTGGAAACAAGCCAAGCCAATTGGAGCAGACCATCCAAGTGGGGGGGAAGGGTGAGAGGGGCTGGGCAGAGACTCTTGGGCACAATTGATAAAGACCAACTGCTAGAGGAAGTTTAAAACAGAGGGTTGTTGTCACTGAGCGCTGTCCCAATTCATATCAAGTTTCCGAAGAGCTGGTGGGTATGAAATGCCAAGCTTGCGGTTAGCAGTCCAGTGCTTATCCTACCACACCAGAACTCCAAAACAGAGGGTGAAAGAAAGAAATGAGTTTAAATCCTGGCTCTCTCGCTGCTGACTTTGCCTATGCCATTTAGTCTACTAAGTTTCAGTTTCTTCATCCTTGGCATAATGACAGCTTCTACCTCAGAAGCTAAAAGGATGTAATACAACACTTAAAACGAAGTTGTTGTTGAGTGCTGTGGAGTCGGTTCTGACTCATAGTTACCCTCTATGGGCTTTCCGAGACTGCAAATCTTTGCGGGAACAGAAAACCTCATCTTTCTCTTGAGAGGCTGGTGGGAGACGTTCATTATATTTACCTACTAGAATGATTCCTGTTATTATTGTTACCGCTGTTTGCCCTAAACTAAAGAAAGGGTGTTTTAGTAAGGCATTTATGTAATTATTGTGGCAAGAAGGGTATAAAGAACACGTTTTTCAGCTTAGGTTGGAAATATCCTTCCTCCTTTTCTCAGCCTAGTAAACTTCTACTTAGTATTCACTGAATCCTTATTGTTGTTGTTGAGTGCCATCGAGTCGGTTCTGACCCTTAGCAACCCTATATAGGGGTTTCTGAGGAGCAGCTGGTGAGCTTGAACCACCTACCTTGCAGTTCACAGCACCACATCAGGACTCACCCTTGTAAGCCCTTTTTTAGAGCTCCCAATAAAGCAGTGTCTCCCATCACTGGGCTTATACTGATCTTTGACATCACAATGGATTATGGGTTTGATTAAAGCTGTTATCCATTCTTCACAGCAAGGCTCTTAACCAAAGTCCATGGAAGGGAGGTCCGTGAATCAGGCATGTAGATATGCACACCATACACACGAGGATATGCATGCACATATGCAACAATGATTTCTTATTATAGTTTTTCAAATCATCTTGATGAACGTGTTATTTTTAAATCAGCTGGTCTCCTAGTGTGGCACTGTAGGATCAGCACTAGACTGCAAACCACAAGGTCAGCAGTTTAAACCCACCGGCTGCTCCTCGAAAACCTTATACAGGGTCACTATGAGTTGGAACCAACTCGATGGCACTTAACAACAACCACGGCAATAGGATGGTTCTGTAGACACGTACTACACCCTTATCAGTGTTGTCTTGGTTTTTTCAGAAGAGCTTCACACTGGTAGGAATTGAAGAGTGTGTGTCCTAGCATTGTGACGATGAGCATCTGTCTTTGTTTACTTCAGGCTCGGCTGAAGTTAGAAAATGTCAAAGAAAATAATAAAGAACTAATGTCAAATATACTTTGGCTTTTCTTATTACTGTGTGTGATATACCACCACAGTGCCACTGCTTTATGTGTGGCAAAGTGGGGAGTACAAAGCTAAAACAGTTGGGGAATCTTTTCTTCTTCTTGTTCCAAAAATAAATCAGTGGGGATTGTTTTCATGTAAATATGGATGAAGTTGACAAGCCAAGATTTTACAAAAATTTAATCTGCTCTGACACAGCAGTCTAGTCTTAAAATAGCAACCAGGTAACTTTGGTAATAGTTATGTATGCTAAAAATGGCCGAGTTAGTGTATGGTTTGGAGCTGAAGAAGCAAGTTAAAGGGGCGTCCTTAAAAAAAATGAAATTATCTAGTTCATTGTGGTTGAATTTTTAAAACAGTATTTTGAGGCACATGATAGAAGAAATAGAAGCTTCTTCATGTAGCCATTTGATGCTTTTAAAGATGGATTTCTGTTTAGTTAATCCTCACCACTGGACCATTAAACAACATTCTTATCAATGGAGAAAAGATTGAAGTTGTCAAGGACTTCATTCTTCTTGGATCAACTATCAACACTCAAGGAAGCAGCAGTCAAGAGATCAAACCACGTATTGCATTAGGCAAATCTGCTGCACAAGACCTTTTTAAAGTGTTGAAGAGCAATGGTGTCAGCTTGAGGACTAAGGTGCGCCTGACCCAAGCCATGGTATTTTTCATAACCTCATATGCATGTGAAAGCTGGACATTGAATAAGGAAGACCATAGAAGAATTGATGCCTTTGAGTTATAGTGTTGGAGGAGAATATTGAAAGTGCCATGTGCTGCCAAAAGAACCAATAGATGCATTTTGGAAGAAGTGCAGCCAGAGTGCTCCTTGGAGGCTAAAATGGCCAAACTTCATCTCTCATACTTTGGACATATTGTCAGGGGGGACCAGTCGCTGGAGAAGGATACCATGTTTGGTAAGGTGGAGGGTCAGAGAAAAAGAGGAAGACCCCCAATGAGATGGATTGGCCAAGTGGCAGCATTGATGGACTCAAGCGTGGCAACAGTAGTGAGGTTGGCCCAGGATCGGGCAGTGTTCAGTTCTGCTGTGCATAAGGTCATTATGGGTCGGTACCGACTCGATGGCACTTAATAACAACAGGGTTCTAGAAATTGAGCAGGACAAGGAGGACAGGAAGTGCTTAAACCCATCAGATTCTTATCTCAGGAATTGAGCAGCTGAGTCCCTAAAGGTAGAATGTTTGAGGAAGTTTATTAATTTATTGCTTCTTTTTCTAAAAGAATGCTATCTTGATATTAAAATAGATTAAGTGTACATCCAAATGTAACTTATCCTATATAATGTACCTGCTCTTCAAGACAGGACAGTCTTAATAAATTATTCTCCCATCCTCCCGACTGCTGGCTTTCTGTTAATAATTTCTTTAAATCTAAAGAAATTAAGGTCTGTGCCAAATAACACTTTTTTCCTCATAGGAAATTTAATGTCTCAAAGAGTTTACTTGAAAATCTGAGTGACTTTAATTATGTCATAATTTGAGAATACATAGACTGTGGATCTGCATAATAAATTTATACAGATAATAAAGCTTGGATTGGATCTCTCCCCATCTCTGATTCACTGCAGTAATAGGACCAGACCCTCACAGAGTGACCCTTCAGTGATAGATGTTCCATTTGTTGTTGTTGTTAAGTGCTGTTGAGTCAGTTGTGACTCATAGTGATCCTCTACAGAGTTTCTAAGGAGCAGCTGATGTGTTTGAACCGCCATCTTGTGGTTAGCAGTCCAGTGCTTATCCTATAGTACCACACAAAATGTTCCTTTTAGCTAGTTTATCCTTAAGCACACTTTCAAATAGACAGATTGCTTATTTTCAACTAACATAAGGAATTCACCACAAAAGAACTCCTGGTGAGAATATGGCGGTGTTGTTGTTAAGTGCTGTGGAGTCAGTTCTGACTCATAGCGACCCTGTCTAGAGTTTCTGAAGAGCGGTTGATGGATCTGAACCACTGACCTAGCAGTTCAAAGTTCAAACCCACCTTGCAGTCCAGCACATTATCCCACAGTGCCATCAAGAGAAAAACAGTCCACTTTTCCATTGCCTTGAATTTAGCAGGGAAGAATTTAGAAAGTAGAATCATTGACACAGTGTACACAGAGAAGCAGAAAGGTTGGCAGGGAGCTTTTCCCAAATCTAAAATAATTTCAAATGAAATGTTTCCAAATGAATACCTTTCTGTCAAACAGAAATTACATTCATTCACAGTAACTGACCAACTGACCTAGAACCTTTTCAAATTTATTCTCAGTCAAGAGCAGTTATACTCAATAGTCACTGTAATGTTTTCTCAGCCTTTTCTTGAACACATACGATAGATATGATGATGAGCTAATGCTGATGCATAATGACTAACTGGGGCTCAAGTAATGTAAAGTAGGAATCTTTGGACTCTTAGTTTTTCAGCTTATGGTATAACACTGGAATAGTTGAATATCAATGATAATGCTGGTCAACGGTATTAGGAAACTGGTTAAAACCTCCTCAGGATGCAATAAGTAACTGGCCCGAGGAAGAACTGAATCTCAATGACCTTGTAAATTATTGTTGTTGTTCTCAAGTGCTGTCAAGTCGGTTCCGACCCATAGTGACCCTGTATAGGGTTTCCAAGGAGTATCTGGTGAGCTTGAACCACTGGCCTTGTAGTTCAAATGGCTTTGCAGTATGGTACATTAACCCACAGTGCCACACCAGGACTCCGACCAACTAAATAGTGGTAGATTAAAGAGGTGAGGAGTAGTCCTCCCAAAGCTAGGTGTATAAAAGAAACCATAGCCAAATGTCAGTAGATGAACTGTGAGATGCAGAACTCAATTTGGCCTCTGGCCTTGGTTCTTGAATGATAACCTTTGGCATTTGCTGAGTAATCCAGGTAGTTTTGTAATCTAAAATCTCCATACAATAGAAGATTTGTGCAAATAAATGGGAAGGTGACCAGGCCCAAAGACCTCCAGATCAACTAACCTCAGGCAGGAAGCATGGGCATGATTAATCCATGAAGCCTATTCCAGGAGATCCCAGTTATGTTGATGCAATGAAAGCCAGTAAAGGCTCTAGATAGAGAAAAAGCCCATAAAGGTTTCTGGTTGATGAAAAACTCACTTAGGGACATGGAATCTTTATAGTGAAACAAGGAGTCCAGGGGGCCTCCTGAAAAGAATTACTAGGAAAGCAAAGACTTTATCTGGGGGACAAGGAAGCTCCTCTACTGTAGGAGCTCTGGTAGCGTAGTGGTTATAAATCGGGCTGTGAACCGCAAGGTCAGTAGTTCGAAACTACCAGCTGCTCCACGGGAGAAAGATGAGGCTTTCTGCTCCCGTAAAGATTTACAGCCTCAGAAATCCTGCTCAGTGGGTCAGAAACGACTCGACGGCACTAAACAACAACAAAAACTGTATGGCACTGGTCTGCAAACCATAAGGTCAACAGTTCAAACCCACAAGATACTCCTCAGAAATCCTATATAGGATTGCTATGAGTCGGAATCGACTCGATGGCACTTAACAACTATATCCCCACCACATGACCCAGTGCTTGGAATACATATGGTGGGCATTCAGTAAATGTTTATTGAGTGGACTCTCAGTGATGGATGATTTCTAAGAATTGTACCCGATAGCCTCCCAGAAAAGTCCCCTGAGTAACTATGATGGGTCCTGCCGAGGCCCTCCTGTGAGCCGACCCCAACATCTGCTATTTTATCTCTCCAAGTCTCCCTGAGGCAGGTTACCTAGGAGACCCCTTAGAATGTGAAAGTATCAATCACAAGGACTTGCCCAGCTCATTGTTGTTGTTAAGTGCCCTAGAGTTGGTTACGACTCATAGCGAGCCTGTATAGGGTTTCCGAGGAGCGGCTAGTGAATTTGAACCACTGACCTTGCGGTCCAAACCAATCTTGTAGTCTAGTGCTTCAGCCCCCAGCACCACACCAGTACTCCTTGTCCATTTGACAGTCCATTTATTATAAATAGGCCATCTATAAAAGCTCTGTATTTTACTTCCTTGCAAGATGTTTTACAAGCCAACTGGTTGTACCTACCTTTAAAAGCGGCCTTTCCCTGTGGGCAGGGAATACCAGCCCCTGGGAGGGGCTGGGACAGAAGTCTACAGCAGCCCAGAACAAGTTTTGTCTGCCCCTACCGGAGGCCTTTGTGATGGGCTCCATCTTCAAGAAGTGCTGTCGAGTCATTGCCTACTCATAGCGACCTTGTATAGGGTTTCCGAGGAGCAGCTGGTGAGTTTGAACTGCTGCCCTTGTAGTTCAAACCAACCTTGGCATCCAGTGTTTTATTCCACAGTGCCACAGCAAGACTCCTCCAATTAGCATGGTCACTTCTAAATGGCCCACTTCCTGGAAATCCCCTCGTGTATCTATAAAAAAACATGATGCGTTTTCCCCACCAAAAACTTCTTTAAACTCCAGCTCTGGTAGCATAGTGTTACAAATCGGGCTGCTAACCTCAGGGTCAGCAGTTTGAAACTACCAGCTGCTCCACAGGCCAAAGATGAGGCTTTCTGCTCCCGTAAAGATATACAGCCTTGTAAATCCTGTACAGGGTCACTATGAGTCAGAACCGACTCCACAGCACATAACCACCACCACCACCAAGTCATTGTTCAGGGAGTTGGAAGTTAAGCATTGCATAAAGCCTTCCTGGAACACAAGGTCTGTTTGAACTGCAAGGTCGGCAGTTCCAATCTACCAGCTGCTCCTTGGAAACCCTATACAGAGTTGTTCTGAATCAGAAACAACTCAACAGCACTAAACAACAACAAGGTCTCCACTTATAAGTCTCTTTCCTTTAATAAGCCTATGCTTCTCTTGATGATTCTAAATCAGTAGAAAGTAAGAGCCTTTTCTTGTAGGACAGAGGTTTGATTAGCACTGCTGGTAATGTGCATCTTTTCTTTAAACGGATCCTGATCTGTGTCCTTCTGTTATAATAAACATGAAATAGTAAGTATAGTATTTTCTGTAAGATATGTATGTAAGTATTTCCAGAGAATTATCAAACCCAAAGGAATAATGGGAGCCTGCAAGTGAAAGTAAGAGAGTCCAAGCTATTCGGCAGTTTGAGGAAAAGTGTCCTTTAAATTTGTGTGATCTGTCTTAGCCTTAGATGGCTAGGGTAGAGGCTTAATCAGTCCTTACATTTTGGAGTCTGGATTTATTTAGATTTTTATCTGTGAAGCTGCTAAGATGAAATAAGGCATACTATCAAGATTCAATTTGAGGATGAAGAATTAAAAGATAATTAGAATACTTTATATATATATGAAGTTTGAAGACCTACTAAAGCCTAGTGCCAAACTTGACAGGATAATTTTTTTAAGAAGATTACCTTTTTATAAACCACAGTTATAACAAATTACTAAGATAAAAAAGCTAGGTTTATGCTTGAGAAAGACTAGAGCACTTAGGATTTTACATTTTAAATAGGGCTTTTCACTTTAATGTTTTTTGACATTTTTATTATAAATTATTTATGAATCACTTACAGTAAATAGATTTACTCAAATCTTCACTATTCTCAGAAAACAAAAAACAACTAGGCCTCCAAGTGTTTTAAGCCTTATAAGTCTTTAATAAATCCAAAAATATAACAGGTTGCTCTTAGTTCTATATATACATTCACAGCATTTGAAATATTTGCTATAGCTTCATGGGAATTCAAAAAGACAAAAAGTGAGTATCATTTTACAAAGCAAACTCTGTACTATATTAATCATCAAGATCCTACTTGAATTTCAAAGCTAAAATGCTTTAATAAGGAATTTGATTCCCAATTATAATTTTGAAAATTAAATATTACAGTTAAGGGTCTTCATCTATCAATAATTTAAAGCTCATAGCAATCATAGGACAATAATCTTGGCTCAGAGTAAGTCAAAATGCATTTTGACTACGGATTTTGATTCACATTTCAAATACAAAATTTCAAGTATATTAAGCAATAACACTTGCCTAAAAAAAACTAAACTATTACATACAAAATATTGAAAGAGACCAAAATATACAATGTGTGGATAGGATATTTAACAAGCACTGAACTTGTACTCAAATTGGCTGCTTCGATTGTTTTGTTTTGAAGACTGGACATGTTTTTCCAGAAAACGCCTGAACAGTCCTTTTGGCCATTGGCTTTCTCTGAAAAATTGGCTTTGAGACACCCACTGAGATCTGCCCCAGGAGCACACGGAGACTCTATGGCCACTGGAATAGATGAAATGTTGCTAAGAGCAACAGAAAGTTTCTCTCTCCCCCTGAGAGGATCAGTAGGTTCTTCATTTAGAAAGGTGTCTATGCAAACATCTTTAGCAATGCACACATTAATAGCATGAATGCTTTCTATATCGTCTCTCTCTTTACATCTGAAGCCGGCATAACAGCTGCACTGAAACTTTCCAGAAAAGTGCTGCAGGTCTTCAAGTGTGGGTTTTCCCCGTACTATGTACTGTCCACCTTTCACAGTTTGAATAGCAAAATTCTTTGGGTTCAGGTGAAGATAGTCACTTGAATTCCATTCTCTTCTTACACATATTCCTTGTTCCTGGCAAAACACTTGGCTACACATTTTAGCTGCTAAGGTGATGTTGATTATGTAAAGATTCAGCGTGCTTTTCATGTAATTGGCTAGTCTCATGCAAGATTGCTGTGAAATTAAAAGAATGTCAGTATATCAAGACACAGATGAGTTCACACGTGAATTAACTCACTGCAATAAGCAATTTTTAAAAAAGCATGAATAAAACAGATGAAATAAGAGGTAGAAGACATTTCAACCTTTTCCCCCTTAACAAGTAGTATGAATGCAACTATTTTGTTCAAAACCATAATAATGCATCATATGTCATTTCATTGAATGATCCACCAACTGAGACTTCCTCAATAATTCATAATCAGGGGAGGCCAGATGGTACAATGACTAGAGCATTAGCCATGGGTCCATCTACCATGATTGGAGTCTCGGCTTTCTTGAGTGCTAATTGTGCGATCCTGGGGATTGCTCATGCTCTCTAAGTCTTAGTGTCTTCTCTGGATGACCTCGGGCAAATTGATTAACTTGGTTATGCTTCCATTTCATGTGTAAAATAAGGTTAAGTATATCACCACGTTGGACTGATTTAAAGATGACACAAATCTGATTCATGTAAAATTGCTTAACAAGGGACCAAGATTATCATCAGTAATACCCCAATAAGGAATAAAAAATGTACTAAGTATCACATTTCTTAGGCAAGTTCAAACAGCTTTGGAGAGAGCAGTTTCTAAATTGCCAGTTCAAAACAACTAAACAAGTATATTTTTTGTTGTGTTATATACTCCGGAGTCCTGATTTGACACTGTGGGATAAAGCACTGGACGACAAGGTCGATTTGAAACACAAAGTCAGTGGTTCCAACTCACCAGCCACTCCTTGGAAACCCTACACGGGGTCGCTATGAGTTGGAACCAACTAGACAGCACTCAACAACAAATATAATTCAGGAGTCCTAGTGTGGCGCCATAGGATAAGCACTGAACTGTGAACCACAAGGTTGATGGTTCAAACCCACTAGCTGCTTCTCTGAAACCCTGTATAGGGTTGCTATGAGTCAGAACTGACTTGACGACACTTAACAACCACATATAGTCAAAGCCATGAATGACTTTTGACAAATCTTTTCAAATGCACTTATTTAGTAGAGTATCAGTGGTAAGTAACTGAAAGGATTCATCTTTAGACTGGTGCTTCCTTAAACCCTGGACCCTAACCTTTTAAAAACGTCAATAATAGTTGCTGTCTTTCAAGAATGACAGTTCTATTGACTGAACCGATGGTATTAGTTCTTCAGCAGACCAAGGAAGTAACCTCCCAGTCAGCGCAAAAGTCAAAAGATCTTGGCAACTTCAACTTGAACCTGTTTCTTGTTGCCTTCGATGTGACCATCGGTGGTAATCAAAGTAATGTCTCTCAAAGATTCCCAAACCCTAATCTCCTCTGAACCTGTGAATATGTTACTTACATAGCAAAAGAGACTTTACAGATGTGAGAAATGAGAAGATTCTTATCCTGAATTATCTGGGTAGGTTTAACCCAAACACTTGAGTCCTTAAAAGCAGAGAACTTTTCACAGTGGGTTAGAAAGACTAACGGAAAAGGAAACGGGGAGAGGTGCAAAGCCTGAGAGGGACCCAACCTTCCATTGCTAGTTTTAAAGATAGAGGAAGAATATACTTGTGGTCTCTAAAAACTGTACAAGCTTCTCAGCTGACACCAACCAGGAAACGGAGAATTCACTGCTACAATCACAAGGAAATGAATTCTGCCAACAGTACAACTGAGCAAGGGAAGAGCCTCCCTAGAAAGGAATGCAGCCTGACCAATATATTGATTCTAACCAGGGAAGACCTGTGTTGGATTTCTGACCAACAGAATTCTAAGACAACAAACTTATGCTATTCAAACTGCTATGTCTGTTGTCATTTTTATGATATTAATAAAAAAGGAATACATAATCCCCATTCATAACTCTCCAACAGCTTTACATGGTGTTTAGAATAAAATTCAACTTCTTGTCTTAATTGATATACAGCCAAATATAGTATTACGCTTCCTTCCCCTTGTAGAACTTTACACCCTTTCTTGCCTACTCCATCTTAGACTAAGTGGTTCTTTCAAGACTATGGCAGGTTCATTTCAAACTATAGGACCCCTACACTACTATTCCCTCTAGTTGGAATGCTCTTTCTTCTGGTTTTTAATATGATTTGTATCCAACTTATCATTCTCACCTATAATTAGACAATGCCCTATACAAATATCTTTCTTATTCATGTCATCAAGTCAATTCTGAGTCATGTTATTGTTGTTAACTGTCATCGAGTCAGTTCTGACTCATAGCAACCCTTTATAGGATTTCCAAAGAGCGACTGGTAGGCTTGAACCACTGACTTTGTGGTTAGCAGTTAAGTGTTTATCTTACAGTGCCACACCAGAACTCCATTCTGACTCATGTTGTTGTTAAGTGCTATCTA